>NC_045756.1:6810847-6810957 GCF_008692095.1 Etheostoma spectabile
AAGGTCCTACAACCATTTTTAACATTCAAGTGACCTCGCTGCAACCCAAATATTCCAATAACCCAGTTTGTCCTGAAAAAAATGTTGTTCATATCTTGACTGTAGACAAC
>NC_045756.1:6810967-6811737 GCF_008692095.1 Etheostoma spectabile
TTTTACAAGCTTTTATATAAAATAAATCCAGATGGACAATAAACTGTAAAAATGGCTTTAGGGTTCAGAGGGTTAATACAAATTTTTACCTGGGGTGCCCAAACTTTCAAGCCCTGAGTTTCCTGAGTAACATTATATTTAGCTAACTTTTAAGAGTACCACTGTCAATTTGTGCAAATGATTAGTAGTCTAATCCTTAAATGGTATGATTATGACAGTTTCAGAACAGTGGTCAGTAAATGTATATATTTAGGCTGCTCACGCATTCAGTCAGTCCGCAATCATCAGCCACACTTTCTCTCGCTGTGTCATTACACCGTCCGTGTTTCTTATTTCTTTTTAATTTTTAATTATTTTTTTTTGTGTTCTCCTCCCCTCTCTCCAGGTCAAACTGGGTCAGGACGTCATCGTACGGGTGGATTTCCACAACCAGAGTAATGTCCCCACAACCATCCAAGCCAACCTGGCTGGGTCTGTCATCTTCTACACCGGAGTCAGAGCCAATCACTTGAAAAATCACAACTTCACCGTCACCGTGCCAGCCAATCAGAGTGAGCGATATCAGAGAGGAAATAGTATTTGCGATTATTAGAGATACTATCTGCTACAATTTCTGTGTGTGTGTGTGTGTGTTTGTGTGTGCAGTGAAGAGTGAGATGGTAAAGATCACAGCTGACGAGTACATACCATTGTTGGGCACTCAGCGTTGTCTCCACTTTGTTGTGAGTGGACAGGCTGAGGACGAAGCAGTGACTGCCATCAAGGTGCTC
>NC_045756.1:6811747-6811888 GCF_008692095.1 Etheostoma spectabile
TCCCGACGCTCACCGTGACGGTAAGACTCGTGTCAGGGTTGAAAATCGGCCACTTTCCCTCTTAAAGATTTAGTTTGGTTTATGGTATGTTGTTGTGTTACCTCTGTTACTCGTTAAGAGGAAGTTAAGACATAGAGCTTT
>NC_045756.1:6811898-6817452 GCF_008692095.1 Etheostoma spectabile
TGACGGGAAAACCAGAAGTGGTAAAATGCTGTAATGAGTAGCTCTTGTCTGCAGAGGTGGAAAAAATCCTAAAATATTGTACTCAAGTAAAAGTAACAATACTTTCATGAAATTTACTCAAGTACTCAAGTGAAATTACCTATCTGAAACATTACTCAAGTAAAAGTAATAAGTAGCTCATTTAAAATGTAAAAGTTACTTAGTTACATTAAAACTAAAACTAAAACTGGGCGGGGGGATCCCTCCCATGTAGTGAAAATAGATCAAAGGGTCATAAATGCAAAAGTATTTTGTTTTCAATGTAAGAAAAATCTATACAAATGTATAAACATATTCAGTATACAAATGAACATATACAGTATAAAAATTTAACATGACACATGTCACTCAATTTAACCAGTGTCCTACATACAGTACAGGCCAACAGTTTGGACACACCTTCTCATTCAATGAATTTCCTTAATTTTCATGAGTATTTACATTGTAGATTATCACAGAAGGCATCAGAACTATGAATGAACACATAGGAAATTATGTACTTAACAAAAAAGTGTGAAATAACTGAAAACAAGTAGCCACCCTTTGCTCTGATTACTGCTTTGCACACTCTTGGCATTCTCTTGATGAGCTTCAAGAGGTAGTCACCTGAAATGGTTTCCCAACAGTCTTGAAGGAGTTCCCAGAGATGCTTAGCACTTGTTGGCCTTTTTGCCAGCTTACTCCAAACCATCTTGATTGGGTTAAGGTCCAGTGACTGTGGAGGCGCAGCCCTCCATCACTCTCCTTCTTGGTCAAATAGCCCTTACACAGCCTGGAGGTGTGTTTGAGGTCGTTGTCCTGTTGAAAAATAAATGATGGTCCAACTAAACGCAAACTTTATGGGATGGTATGTCGCTGCAAGATACAGTGGTAGCTATGCTGGTTCTAAATGCCTTCAATTTTGAATAAATCCCCAACAGTTTCACCAGCAAATCACCCCCACACCATCAATCCTCCTCCTTCTTGGTCTTTCTTTCCTGGGGAGGTCCTCGTGTGAGCCAGTTTCATTGTAGCGCTTGATAGTTTTTGCGACTGCACTTGGGGACACATTCAAAGTTTTTGTAAAGTTTTTGCAATTCTCCTGACTGACTGACCGTCCATTTTTTAAAGTAATGATGGGCACTTGTTTCTCTTTACTTAGTTGATATGTTCTTGCCATAATATGAATTCTGTCCAATAGGACGGTCAACTGTGTATCAACCTGACTTCTGCACAACACAACTGATGGTCCCAACTCCATAATAAGGCACGAAATTCCACTAATTAACCCTGACAAGGCCCACCTGTGAAGTGAAAATGAGGTGACTACCTCATGAAGCTCATTGGGAGAACACCAAGGGTTTTCAGCACTATCAAAAAAGCAAAGGGTGGCTACTTTGAAGAAACTAAAATTCAAGACAAGTTTTCAGTTATTTCACACCTTTTTGTTAAGTACATAATTCCACATGTATTCATTCATAGTTTTGATGCCTTCAGTGATAATCTACAATGTTAATAGTAATGAAAGTGAAATTAAAAGGAAAATAAAAAAAACGCATTGAATGAGAAGGTGTGTCCAAACTTTCGGACTGTACTGTATGTTGTCTTGCCGGTTGCCAGTCCTAGAAAAAAAAATAGTAATGACATGAAACATGTTGTTTTGCTAATTGGGAATTTGCTATTAGTCATGAAAACTTTATTTGAAGTACTAATGCACAAATACTCACGAAAACATGCTTCCGCAGATTATTGTTAATTTTGTCACCTATTTGTAATTTAGTCTTAGTCTTGTGCCAAGTGTCCTTTTTAAGTCAATTAAGTCAATTTAGTCATGATGAAATTAACATTACCTCGGATTAGATGTGGAGTTTTGAGTATTGAATGCTGCCAGGTCAGTCACTTTTGGCAAGCACCATGTTGGCCATTGAGTTGTGATACTATTGGCCCTCTGGAATTCAAATGAAATGTGGAAATTATTATTATTATCTGGCATTTTTTTATTGGAGATGTTCTTGACTTGTGTTGTTGTTGCTCTTCTTTTTCTACTACATCTTCTTCTGTGTTTCCAGCTGAGCGGCTTTTCCAAGGTGAAGCAGCAGATGTTTGTCAACGTTTCCTTCACCAACCCCTTCAACTTTGCCCTGAAGGCCTGTAGACTGTCCATGGAAGGAGCTGGATTAATGAGCGAGAAGACACGTTTCTACAGGTGCACACACACACACACACACACACACACACACACACACACACACACACACACACACACACACACACACACACACACACACACACCACACACACACACACACACACACACAGAAAGTGGGAGTTCTAGGGATGGTGGAGCACCCCCTGGTGGCCCAGCTTTAAAACTGGGAAGACAATAAATTGATAGCTTCTAAATATCTCTGGTTGTTCTTTCTGTTCCACGACATTTTGAATGCCATGTTTGGGGTGTGTGGGATGAAGAGAAGGATATATTTTGTAATTTTCAAACAACAATCATTCCGCTCAGTCAAAGAACTTGCTCGCTTTGTATCAGCTCTACATCTACAAACGAGAGGACTCTTCACCAAGGTGGAACAGCTGATCCAGTTGGGCCTCTTGGGCCAAAAGGTCTTTCTCAGCTCTTCACTGCCTAAAAAACCTGGCTCCGTATATGTTAGTGATACTATAGCACTATCACTCAGAGTAGACTTTCACACATGGCACTGCTCAACGTCCACAAAGACAATTTGGATGATCTGATATTCAGGGTCTCTTGGCAGAGTTTATCAAAGGCTTAGTTTTTTCATCGTTGGTTTTTGAAATTTGCTGTGCAGGCCATGTTGAGACAGGCTTAACATGGTTTAATGTACCTAAACAACATCTGTCTCTACTGCGTCAAGAATGACTGTAGTCGTCCTTCTGTCTGAGAAATCAGAAATTTACCTCGTCTGTAGAATGCTTCATGGCTCCAACCTTGCTTATAGTGGAGAAATGCAGAGTCATAACATTTTTAGCTGTCTCCAACACTGTTGGACTTATTTTAGGACATACACATATTTCAGAGGCAAATTGAAGGATTTACTTAGAATGAAAAAATCCCTGAAGAGATGAACAATTATTGAAAGAAAATCATTGTCTATGTAATTTTCCCATTACAACATATACATATATATATATATATATATATATATATATATTACCCAATTAGCAAATCTAACGTTTTCATAAATAAATTTCCTACTTGTTGATGTCTTCCTAAACTAACTTTAAAAGGTAAATTGTGAGTATTTTATGGAGGAACAAAGAGATATGAAATGTTTGCAGTGTTTGTATTACTTACATGGCAAATGTCAAAATCTGTTGTTTAAGACACACTTTAAAATAAAAAATAAAAAAACTATGTAAGTTTAACAGTCTGTTTCATTTTTCATGGACTATATTTCAAATAAATTACAAAAATAGACTGAATTTACTTAAAACCTGTAAGTGTGAATAACCATACCATTTGTATTTTCCCTATCCGGAATATTTTCCTATAACTTTTGTACAGTGGGAGGAAGTGGAGACACGTTGTCCATCTTTATATACAGGCTATGGTTTCATTTCATTTCATTTCATATATTTATTATACAGGAAAGTTAGAAAAGTAACATTGCATTACAATATAAAAACGGGCCTGACTCAGTTTAAAAACTGGTTTTCAGCAGGTTCCAATACAGTTACATAAGGACAAAGATATTTATACAAGACATCCGCTGGGCTAGATAAATATGGACAGTGCAAACAAGGCTTGAATAATACATAAACAAATTAATTAATGCGTGCAAGTGTTACTGTTAATAAGGAGCTGTTTGTATGCCTTTTTGAAATATGTGATGGATGATAGTGTTCTGATGTGATACGGAATTTCATTCCAAATCGTGGTATATGTATAATAAAAAGATTTCTGACCAAAGTTGTTTTTGTACGGGGGAACTGGGATAAGTGCCTGTAAGACCGACCTAGTGAGGCGACCTGGTCTCACGTGTGTCGGAAAAAGTGCAACAAGTGCTGGTAAGGCGGTATTTTGAATCTGAAAATAAAATGCAATTGCGTGGCTGTTTATAAAGTTTTCATAAGTCAGAGCCTTAGAGCGTTCGAGTGCAATACAATGGTGAGACCCCTTTGGAAGGTTACTGTGAATCTTGAGAGCTCGATGGTATAGTCGTGCTATTGGTTCAGTGATTTCCTTCGTGGTAAGTGACCAAATAGGAAGACAGTAGAACATGGTTGAAAACACAATTGCATGTAAGTAGTTTTCAGAAACAGAAGAAGAAAGAAGAAAATGACATGTTGAGGCTGGTTGGCTCGTGTGTATTTATACTTGTACACCTGTGTGTGTTTCAGAGTCATTGAGCCTCAGGCTTCCATCTACTGGAAGGAGTCGTTCAACCCTCGGCGGGCCGGAAATCGCTGCCTTGTAGCGGTGATGCATTGCCGTAACCTCTGTGAGGTAACCTCCACACCTTCCTCTCTCATATTACCAGCGGTGGAATGGAACTACAATTACTCAAGTACTGTATGCCATCACTGTGTTCATGTTCAGATATTGTCAGTGGATATTCGCCATTGTTACGTATCCGACCACAGTCATTTCTTATTTTCAACAAATTGTGTATACAAATACAACACATATTTTCTATGGGCTCGTAAAAAATTGGATAGTAACAAGGGCTGGGAAGATTTTGTTCCCAGGACCGTATAAAAATAAATGGCAATACATACACATACATAACAATACACTTGTCTCACACTTCAACAAAGAAAACCTTGCTGTACACAGTTTTCTGATGATAGGAAACACAACAGAAATTAAGTGCAATGCAAAATGTATTTCTCACCGCAACAAGTGCTCCAGTGAGTTCATTATGTTTCTACTTCTAAATCTCAACAAAGTACACAGTTGCCATACAATGTGTGTTTAATGTATAAATCTATTCACCAAATGGAGGGTCAGTGATTGGCAGAACAGGCAGCAAAGTGACAGTGCTTTGATCCAATGGAAATCTAATCTGTCAGATTGATAGCACTCTAGCCCATTGGATTGAGGGGCCCAATAATATCTCAGGGGATGCGGGTGCCACCCCCGCCCACTGTAGAGCACAACTGCTGCGCATGGACACAGTTCTATTGAGCACAAATTTAAAGTACTTGTACTTTGAGTATTTTCCATTTCTGCTTTGTTCTTCTTCTCCACTACATCTCAGAGAGAAATACACTTGCCCTGTTGTGTTTTCACAGTTGAGGGGAGTTGCTCGCATCAAAATCACGCCCTGAGATGATTGGTCCACAGAGCTGTGTGACCCAACCCCGCTCCATTTCTACTATGCCTCCACCAATCACAGCAGCTCCAAACTGAGTGGGCGGAGCCGACAAACCACGCAATCAATGTCTTTGATGATTTTATTTCTTGTTTAATTGTAATTTATACAAATCATTGGAAATTCCAAGCTTTGACATTTTTGCCAGAGGCAGGATAGTGACATTTTAAAATGAGTTTAGTTTAGTG
>NC_045756.1:6817462-6817981 GCF_008692095.1 Etheostoma spectabile
AGCTTGAGGGTTAAAGGTCATATAGAGGAATAATAGATCCTGCTTTAACATAAAATTGCTTTAGTGGGGAAATTTGAGAAATTTAAGGAAATATTGCTAAAATTAGATTTAAGAACTAAAATATTAAAATTATTAATAAATGCTTTTTAATCAATTATTGTCTCAGAAAGTCTCCTCTCACATTGATATAAAAAATCCCCTTTTTTAATGTTCGGATGAAAACAAATTGTGTGTGATTATACTGTGGTCTTCTTTTTCTCTTTACTGCCAAACCTTTTCTTCTAACAATAAAAGCATTTTCAAAACCACAGAAGGTGTCACAGAACATTATTTCCAAATCCATCAAAATGATTGATGAAAGGACAAACTGCAGTTCAGTTTCAGTATTTTTGCTCAGTCGCTCCACTCTTTGCCAGGATGCAGGCCATGTGTGCATTTGAGGATTGGGGTCCTACGATTACAATTTGTTGTTAATTTCAATGCTTTGAAAAGCTTTCTTTAAGAACAACAAAATTGGGG
>NC_045756.1:6817991-6819379 GCF_008692095.1 Etheostoma spectabile
GGGGGGTGGCGGTAGAGCCGCCCCTGTTAAGCAGGCAGGCAGAGATTCTATGGAACAGATAAAGAAGGTTAGATGCAAATCAGATGGATAACACAAGGAAATAAACTGTAGTGCACAATCTAAGTGACTGCTCTATGCCATTATGCCAGCAAAGTGTTCAATTACACGTACCCGTGTGTCAATACCGTCAAGAGCATGCCAAACCTGTAGGTGGCAGTGCAACGAGAAGTTCAAGCCTACGTTAGCCAATCAGAATCCTGAAAATAAAAGCAACAAATCACTTCTTCTTTCTTGTCTTCCTTGGCTGCCTAAACTCTCTAAGTCTAAAGTCTGTTTCAGTTTACATGCAAACAAAGATTTCCAAAATCCCCATTGTGCCCTTTAAATTCTCAGCTTGCATTCAAACAAGGGGAAATGTCTCTGTTTTTCAAAATAACCATGTATGTGTAAACAGGGCCTGAGACAAGGATCTGGCCAGCAGTGAGTGGTTGTTATGGTGCAGTGTTGATTAGTGAATGTGTTGCAGGTGGGCAGCTGTGTGCAGGTGAATCAGCTTAGCAGCAATTAAGAGCCAAAAGATTGAGGGTATCACCACGGCAACAATACAGACAACACAACTACCTGGAACCACAAACTTTAACTTCAGATGTAAATGTGAAATGTGATCAGAATACGTTCTCCACCAGTGGTTATTACATCATCATTTCAGTCAGGGTTTAGAGAGCACCATAGCACAGAGACGATACTGGTGAGAATTACTAATGAACTTCTAACAGCTGCAAACAAAAGACTTGTCTCTGTTCTTGGTTTACTAGATCGTACTGCTGCATTCAACACCATTGACCATACAATCCTGTTACAGACTGGAACATTTAGTAGGCATTAAAGGAATTGCAATAAGTTGGTTTGAGTCATATTTATATGATCAATCTCAATTTGTTAATGTTGTCGATAAATCATAAAGTTAGCCATGGTGTTCCACAAGGCTCAGTGCTTGAACCAATTCTATTCTCCTTACAGTGGCTTGAGAAAAATTACACCCCACTGCTAAAGTTGATTAAAAAGAGGAATAACAAAAACATCTTTTGGAAATTAATCTTAATGCCTTAATTCAAAAAATGGAGTAAAATCCAACCTTTTAAGGACACCAATTTTCTTAATAATGTATTGTAAATAAATAAATGTTCTTCCTTAAAAGACAGAGAACATTAATATACACACAACTATGTTAAATTTCTAAGCACTAGCTTATTTGAGGATTTTCAGTCAGTTTAGAGTTCATCATAGCACAGAGACAGCACTTGTGAAAATTACTAAAGACCTCCTATTTGCATCAAACATATGACTTATCTCTGTACTTGTGTTATTAGATCTTAGTGCTGCATTTG
>NC_045756.1:6819389-6819493 GCF_008692095.1 Etheostoma spectabile
CATTGACCATCATATCCTATTACAGAGATTGGAACATTTATTTGGCATTAAAGGAACTGCTCTAAGCTGGTTTTAGTCTTATTTATCAGATCAATCTCAGTTTG
>NC_045756.1:6819503-6819645 GCF_008692095.1 Etheostoma spectabile
ATGTTAACAATGAATCCTCCATGCACGCCAAAGTTAGTCATGAAGTCCCACAAGGATCTGTGCTCGGTTCAATTCTGTTCACTTTATATACGCTTCTTTTAGGCAATATTATCAAGAAACACTCCATAAACTTTCATTGTTA
>NC_045756.1:6819655-6819887 GCF_008692095.1 Etheostoma spectabile
ACTCAATTATATCTATCGATCAAGCCAAATGAAAGCAAATTTCAAGGACCACTTTTTTTTCACCTACGTAATATTGCAAAAATCAGGAATATCTTGTCTAAAATTGATGCAGAAAAACTAGTCCATGCATTTGTTACTTATAGGCTAGATTACTGTTATTCTTTAATATCAGGCTGCTCGGAAAAGTCCATAGGGCTCTTCAGCTGATCCAGAATGCTGCAGCACGTGTTCT
>NC_045756.1:6819897-6820005 GCF_008692095.1 Etheostoma spectabile
ACCAGGAAAAGAGATCACATCTCTCCTGTTTTAGCATTGGCTTCCTGGAAAATCCAGAATATAAATTAAAATCTTTCTTCTCACCTACAAAGCTCTTCATGGTCAGGC
>NC_045756.1:6820015-6820094 GCF_008692095.1 Etheostoma spectabile
CTTAAGGAGCTCATAGTACCTTACTTCCCCACCAGAGGACTGCGCTCCCAGAATGCAGGGTTACTTGTGGTTCCTAGAG
>NC_045756.1:6820104-6820232 GCF_008692095.1 Etheostoma spectabile
TAGAATGGGAGCCAGAGTGTTCAGCTATCAGGCTCCCCTCCTGTGGAACCAGGTTCCAGTTTGGGTTAAGGAGGCAGACACCGTTTCCACATTTAAGATTAGGCTTAAGACTTTCCTCTTTGATAAAG
>NC_045756.1:6820242-6820362 GCF_008692095.1 Etheostoma spectabile
TAGAGCTGGCTCAGGAGAGTCCTGAACCATCCTTTCGTTACGCTGCTACAAGCCTAGACTGCTGGGGGACTTCCCATGATGGACTGAGCACCTCTCTCTTCCTCCTCTCCATCTGTATGC
>NC_045756.1:6820372-6821458 GCF_008692095.1 Etheostoma spectabile
CATTAATGCATGTTACTAACTTGACTTCTTCCCTTTCCCATAGTCTTGTGCTCTCTTGCCCCTCTCTTCTCTCCTCTTATAACTTCATGCAGGGGTTTCTCGCTCTGGAGCTGGGGAGTCTGGATCTGTGGTTGAGAGTCACCTGCTGCCTCCATGTTTCTGCTCTGTTTGTCTTTCTCTCTGTCTGTCTGTTTTATGTGGCTTGTTTATAAATTTATTGAGTGTGATGGAAAAGAGAGTGTCATCACAATTTTATTATCACTTTTTACTGGCAAAATCAAGTCTGTTTTTTTGTAAAAATATTCTGTGTCAAATGTTTCCTGCTGTTATTGGAAAGCTGAATCCGGTAGGGGAGTCATGAAAAGACCCCATGCCAATCTACTTGACCATAGCCTTTCAAGTTAGTGACAGATCTGAGCCGCATTTCCTTGATGGAAAATTGCTAGAACACTGATTTTATGTGGCTCTAGCTTTGGGTGCAAGAGGTCCTGGGTAAAAACCTAATCTGTAGTTTAAAATCCAGTTTATAATTACATTTACCCAGTTGGTAGAATATTTAATGAGATTAAAAGGAAGCAAAAGTGTAGTAGAGCATGTTGGCAATTTATAATAACCTGCTTCATCTGCAATTGACAAAAAGAAATGTAAAACATATGCGGAACAAACGAGCGGGACATTCCTCTCGCTGGTCTAGTGGAATGATTCTCGCTTAGGGTGCAAAAGGTCCTGGATGAGACTACTTTGCTCAGAAGTAGAGGCGTGGATTGAATAATTTGGTTTACTTATTGCACGTGATGGAAAAGAGAGTGTCATCGATGTGGTAAATTCCTCACTATTTATCATAACTTTGAAATTTGACTGAAAAATTCATGTTTAGTGTCATTCAAAGTCATGTTTGTAAAGAATGTTTGCATCAAAAGTAGTTCAATTCAGTTTTCTTTATATAGTGCCAAATCAAACAACAGTGATCTAATTGCGCTTTTCATAAAAGAGAAGGTCTAGACCTTCCTACCAAGACCAAGCACTAGGCGACAGGGGAAAGGCAAGGCAGGCAAGGTAAGGAAGCTTTATTTGTATAGCACATTT
>NC_045756.1:6821468-6821782 GCF_008692095.1 Etheostoma spectabile
GGGCAATTCAAAGTGCTTTACACAAAAAATAGTTAAAAAAATAAAAATAGATAAAACACAAGACTAAACAGTTAAAAATAAAAAAATAAAAACTGATAAAACACATGAATAAAAGTTACAGTGCAGTATAAGAAATTAAATGAACAACCAGGCAACATCAAAAAGAAACGTCTTCAGCCTTGATTTAAAATGTAAATGTGCTGTATTTATATAGCGCTTTTCCAGTCTTAACAACAACTCAAAGCGCTTTTACATCTACAGGAAACATTCAACATTCACACACATTCACACACTGTGGCCGAGGCTGCCGTACA
>NC_045756.1:6821792-6823141 GCF_008692095.1 Etheostoma spectabile
AGCTCATCAGATAAACATTCATACACATTCACACTCCAATGCGCAGAACTCGGGGTTCAGTGACTTGCCCAAGGACACTTTGACAATGACTGCAGTGCCAGGGATCGACCCACCAACCTTCCGATTGGCAGGCAACCGCTCTACCACTGATCCACAGCTGCACCACTGCTTGTTTAAAAAAGGCTGGTACAGAACCTGAAGTAAGGCTGCTGTTTATAATTTCTTGGATGCTAGGTCCAATAGTGTCCCACACCTCTTTAAAAAGGCGAGGCGGGACAATATCAGTGGGACACACTGAGGGGTTCAAATGTGTAACTATATTTTTGAGAGTAGAGATGGACACAGATTCAAATTGGCTGAAAACAGCTGGACACTCTATGGAGATGGAGGGGTCAAAAGCAGGAAGTGAGATGCTTGCTCTAATTGAGGCAACCTTATCCACAAAAAAGTGGAGAAATTTTTCACAGGCCTCAGAGGATTCCACATGGTAGACGGATTGGGGCGTATTTAAAACCGAGTTAATTGTTTTAAAAAGAACATGAGGTTTGTGGCAATTATTTGAAATAAAATCAGAGAGATACTTGTTCTTTTCAGCTTTAACAGTTCTCTGATAAGTGTGCAAATTTTCTCTAAAAATGTCATAAGAAACCTACAAATGATCTTTTTTCCATTTGCGCTCAGCTTTCCTACACTGTTGTCTAGCAGCCCGAGTTGAGTCATTAATCCAGGTTCAGATTTAGATTTTGAACACATGATTTAAAGGGGCAATGGTGTCCAGAATGTTGCAGCAGGTAGACAAAAAGAAGAGTTAAACTCTGCTGTTTTGCCATAGCCTCCCTAGCAATATTAAAGCACCAGAAAACTGCGCACATGTGTGGTTTGAATATCCTGCACATACGGGTGGAACGTATTGCTTAACGGGTTGATGGGGAAAGAAACGTCAAATAAACAGGCGCGTGATCAGAGAAGACAGCTTCATGTACATCTACATTACAAATAGGTACACCTATAATAATATAATAATACATTTAATTTAACAGCGCCTTTCTAACACTCAAGGACGCTTTACAGAGAATAAAGACAGATACAGGGAACATAAAAGTGTAATTAGTAATACAAAAACAAATAAAACAAAAACAAAACAAAACAAACAAACAACAAAACAAACAAAACAGGAACAGTGTATTTACAGATAAGCAAGCTGGAACAGATGGGTTTTTAGTCTAGTTTTGAACAGAGGGAGAGAGTCGATGTTGCGGAGGTCGGGTGGAGTGAGTTCCAGAGCTGGGGGCAGAGCGGCTGAAGGCTCTGGTCCCCACGGTGATGATGTCGAGCATGGGGTACAAGTG
>NC_045756.1:6827962-6828085 GCF_008692095.1 Etheostoma spectabile
GAAGATATCCGTGGTTGACGCCTCTTCTGCGGGGTCGAGGAGAACATCGGCGAGAAAGATGGGCCTCCACATTCGTGCCGACAACAGGTACCAGCCAGGTGTCAGCAGGGTCCAGGGCTCGCC
>NC_045756.1:6828397-6828935 GCF_008692095.1 Etheostoma spectabile
AATACAAACAAATCTGACAGCGAGGGACGGCCGGCCACACACACTGGCGCCATCTTTCCAATGTCTGTTGAGAGCACATATTCGTTTTCTTAGAGTTCTTTGCCCAGGTTTGCTCTGTTAAAGTCCCCAAGAACAATGAGCGGGGAGTCTGGATGTTTCTCTCCATGTGAGTTATCTGGTCAGCCAGGTATTGTAAAGCGATTTCAGTGACCCTACCTACCACTGCTGCAAAACTCACACAGGTTAACACAGGCTTAAGATAGGATGAAAAAAGGCTAATATACTAAGCTAATACAAGGAAAACTCCTGCAGCGAATAGAAGGGTTGACGATAAATGAAGAGTTTCTAGATGGGGGTTCCATGATTTCTAAATCATGGGGGATAAACTGAAGGGGTTGCTGTGGTCTTCACAATCTCCTGACCTCAACGTAATTTAAAATCTATGGATAGACCTTAAAACGGACGAACAGAATGGAATCGAACAGATCCCGTTGTTCTGGACGGAGACCAGTGAAGTAAAAAAGAAGCACTTTTCCGG
>NC_045756.1:6829183-6829396 GCF_008692095.1 Etheostoma spectabile
GAGCAGCCAGCTAACACCAGGCCCAGGAGCAGCCAGCTAACACCAGGCCCAGGAGCAGATAGGCTCCCACCAGGCCCAGGAGCAGCCATCTCCCACCAGGCCCAGGAGCTGCATATCTCCACCACTCCTTGTTCAGACTCCATCTGAACAAATTCAAAAAACAGGTGGGCTAACAAGTCTAAAAAATGCCTCCAAAAAAAGAGGCTAAACAGG
>NC_045756.1:6829483-6847365 GCF_008692095.1 Etheostoma spectabile
GCAATTTCAAAGGCTTTGTCAAGCTAATAATGGACTCCACCAGCACTAGACTGGAATCCATAACCAGGGAACTACAAGAAATAAAAACCAGCCTGCAGTACACACAAAAAGAAGTGGATGACATTGTTGAATAACACCACAAGAACTCATATAGGGTTAAATTCTTTGGCAGGGGTTGATGGACGCGGCGGGGATAACCCCCGTCCATACGCACTTGGGGCCATCACTAGGTGGAGTGATGAATTTATGGGGATACTTGGTTGAGGTCCCCGCGTGGGACATGGTTTGAAAACGGGGCTCCCACACAAATGGCATATGTTTGTAACCACTACAATCACCAAAGAACCTGTCACAATGCTATCATTGTTATAGATAATGAGACAAAGGTGTAGGCTGTGTTGTGAGCGTGTGCGGTGTATGTGTGGTGTGTGTTAGTGTGGTGGTCCTGTGTGTATGTTGTGATTTTGCCTGGGTGTGATGTGGTCATGTGTTGGTGCGGGGGTGCACCATGCCGCAGAGGGCGTGCTCGGCGGCAAACGTGTCCGGAGGGGGTGGTAGGGGGGTGCGGTGGTGATGTGTCATCAGAGGACAGGAAAGGTCCCGTGTGTGTTGGTCGGACCCCGGTGTTGCTCGGCTGAACAATGGTTGAGAGAGTAGTGAGAAGAGTTGAAAAAATGTAGAATGGTTTTAATTTAAGTTTGAATAGAGCAACAGTAAGGGAAAAAAAAGGTGGACAAATTCAAAAAGAATGAAAGCTGTGAAGATAAAACTTGGGGGGAGGACAGTAAAAGGTGGGTAAGGATTTAATTCAGTAGGTTAAAAGGTAGGTAGATGTATTGGCATTAGTAGTAATACAAATGCAAAAAAGTTGAAAAAGTAAGGAGAGCGTGGTTGGTGGTGTCTGTTATTAAGTTGGATTCAATTGTAAATCAAATCCACAATAAGGGGAGCCAGAGGCTGAGAATTTTAAAGCGGAGATGGTGTGATGAACACCTAAAAGGCCCTGTCCAGAAGATACGAACAACCCAACAGAAACGTGAGGGATTAATAAATAATCATAACGGGCTAAAATTCCTTTCTAAAAATCAAGAGTATGAGCTGCCTGGGCAGGGATTGAAACCCTTGCCCCACCGCATGCAAGGGATTTCACATAACCCCTGCGCCACCACTGACCTCACAAACAGGAACAAAAAACTGTCATATATAATGTATCTGTGCGTCTCTCGGTGTGGTGTGTGGTCTGTTGGTGTTGTGTGTTAAAAAAGGTTGAAAGTAGCTGAGAAGAGTTGAAAAAAGTAGGAATGCGTTTTAATTAAGTTGACTAACAACGTAATCTAAAAAAGGTGGAAAAATTCAAAAAAGAATTGAAATGCCCTAAGTCTAAAACTCGAGATAAAGCTGTAATTCAGATGTGGGTGTGGTCTGTGTGGCTCTGGTGTGTGTGAAACCCAAGGAGCTATGGTTAGGAAAGCTGACATTGTTGCAATATATAATGAGACAGACAGACATATAGAGAGTTTTGGAGTGTCGGTGGAGGGGTTGCCTGGTTACATGTAATCAGTGGACATGTTTGTAAACACAGGCGGAATGCCTTTTGCTGTCGTGATGTTTCATCTCTTTGATCTGTGATCAGGTAACGACCGAGCTGGAGTACCCTTATTACCTGTAGGGAAACGCATGCTCCTCAGTGATGAAAACTAGCCTCTCAAAACAATTAATTGGTCATTACGCCTAAGGGATATTGAGATAGAAAAAATAACTTGCCATGGCACCAGAAGGTTTTGGAACGTATTGCTATAAATCGTTCATGTAGGTGAACTTCCAATGTGGGTAGTCAGCGATGTAAAAAAGTGCTTCCATCTTTCTGACGTTTGTGGCGTCAGAATGGGGAGGATGTTTAACATGGCAAGTGAATGGATGCACTATCCTGAACTGCGGGACATTTGTGAAAGCTCGCTGCGCGGAAAAGTATAATTCATACGCTAAATGAGCACAATTGGCCTGAACAGACACGACTGACCTACGTTTTGATGTATAAATTGTCCATGACAAAGTATCGAATGTGGGGGGCCGGTGGGGAGGGCAAGTTATACGAGAAACAGCAGGAAGAATAATTTTTTTCGAAGCCTTTCACTTCTGATGGAGCAACTACACGACCGAGCACTTAACAAAACCGGCAATACACACCCATTAATAAATGGCAGAAAAATATAAAATGGCACCTTGTCACTATATAACAGCTTTGTTTCACAAAAACTGTAATCGTGGCAAGTTGCTGAAAAATGATAGAGCAAAATAGCGATATATTTGTGAACGCAGAGCTGCCCAGAGTTATTACAAAGTTTTAACCGTGTGCCCCCTGTAGGTGCGAAAAAAAAATGTAAGGGAGGGAGAGACCCATGGATTTGAAGCTGGAAAAATGAGAAGGAAAGAAGATGAAGGATTTTATGAAGAAGTGCTACCAATTGACTTTAAATGTTTTTAAAAAAAACAAAAACATTAGATTTCCAATCTTATCTTTTTTGGAAACAACGTCCTCACTAGGCACAAATGAACCAGAGATTGCTCTAAGGATGGGTCATCAATAATCTGCTGGAAATGGGAGCTGAAGAGTTGAAAAGTTGGAGGGTTTTGAATGCGTTAAATAGCTGAAAAGGAGCAGAGAACGGAGAGCCAAAAGAACGTACGGAAGACGAAAATAAGAATAATAAAAATAATAAAGCAACGAATAACAAGAGTTGGAATGCTGAACAGCATTCCCAACTAAAATAACCTAGAAAATGCATTTCCGCAGAAAAATGAGTGGGAATGCGGTAATAGCTGATTGCTAAGCTAACCTAGTTGAATAGGTTAAAAGAGTAGGATGAAGTTAAATGAATAGTAAAGCTATCTGATAGAAGAAAGCTAAGTCAGAAGAAGATGTGAAGTTTTGAGAAGAGTGGAAAAAAAAGTAGGAAACTTAAATAGTTAAAAAAGTTGAAAAAGTAGGAATGGTTTTTAAGGTTAGTGAATAATAACAATCAATAATGTAAAAATAGATGGAAAAATTCAAAAATGAAAGCTAATGCTACTTCGAGAAATAAGGGATAATTCAGTAAGAAGATGTCTGAAAGTAGTGAGAATATTTGAAAAAGTCGGAATGCTGTAATTAGTTGAATAACACCACAAGAAATCATAATAGAGTTAAATGCTTTGTTCAGGGTTGAGTACTGCGGACGGGGATAAGAACCCCCAGTCCATACGCACTGGGCCAACTGGGATGACGGCTTTGATGGGGAGTACTTGTGTTAAGGTCCCGCTGTGGGGACGTTGAACCCGGGTCTCCACCAAACGGCATAGTGTAACCACGTACGCTACAACGATAAAACACCCCGAACATGTTGCCATCCTTGACCCTAGCCAGCTAGATTATAATGAGGACAAAGAGTGTAGGTGTTTTGTGTGTGTGTGTGTGTGTGCTGGTTGGCTGGGTGAATGGTGGGTGTGGTGGTGGTGTGTCATTGTAAAACCACTGCACACCACCAAAGGGATTGTTGCATGGAAGCTATAGAGACAATGTGAGGAGTAGAGCATGATAAATGGAGGACACACAGCACACACACAACACACACACACACACACACACAAACACACCACACACAGAACGTTTAAAGAAAGTATGAAAACGACGTGCTGTAAGTGAAAGTATGAGTCGGCTGAAATTCCCGTTGCGAGCATGGGAACAGACAGAGGGTCGACGAAGAATTTGGAAGGATAGTTTGAAGCTTGCTTCATTGACTTTAATGTTAAAATAAAAGAAGTTTAATAACGCTTAACCTATTCGAAAAAGTAGAAAATTTGCAGAAAAATAGCTGAGAAGTCCCATCATCTACGAATGGGTATGAAGGCTGAAGATATGAAAAGGTGATCTAGTGAAGAGTAGTTCTAAAACACTAGGATGATGTAGTAAACCACGTGGATTTGTAACCCGGGTCGTATGGACACCGAAAATGATAAGTGAGAACATAAAACCTCATGCGCCTCACCGCATAACATCTTCTAACTGAACTATACATGTTGATAAATAATATATCCTGTCTGTGTCTGTGTCTGGAGTGTGTGTCTCTGCTTAGCTGTGCCTGTGTGTGTATCTAGTGTGTGTAATGTTGTGTCTTTGTCAGGCTGTGGCGATATCGTGGGTCTGTGTGTGTCTCTGTGGTGTGTATGTGTGTGTGTGGTTGTGTGTGGTGTGTATGTTCGTGTGTCATGTCCGCGTGGGGCGTCTGTCTGTGGGTGTCGGTGTACTGTGTGGTGTGTCAGGGTGGTAGTGTTTTGTGTTCTACTGTATGTGTATGGTAGTGTGCATCGTGGTGTTGTTTGTGTACAGTGTGAGACTGTGTGTGGGGCTCTCTGTCTGGAGGTGTCGTGTGGGTCTGGGTGTGTGTGTCCTGTGGTGTCTCTGTGGGGGGGGGTGACAAATGTGTGTTCGTCTGTAGTAGTGTGACTGCTCGTGTGGCTCTGTGTAGTAGGGGTAGTTGTGCGTCTGGGGTGTCGGGGTCGGTGGAGAACTGGTGGGTGTTTGGTCATGGGGGCGGATGGTTGGTGTGGGTGCGTGTGGTGATGTGTAGTCTGATGTGGGTCTTGTGGTATCTGTGTGTGTGTGCGTGGTCCGTGAGTGGGTGGTGGGTGTCTGGTGGAGGCGGGTGTCTGTGGGTGTGTGGACTTCGTGGAGTGGTGTTGTCTCTGTGTGTGTCTGGTGTATGTGTCTCCGGTGTCTTGGCTTGTGTGGTGGTGTCTGTGGGTGGTGTCTGTGAGGGTGTGTGTGTGTCTCGCTGTTGTGTGTGGGGTGTGTGTGTCTAATGTGTTGTCGTGTCCTGTGGTGTGTGCTGGGCGATGTGTATGTGGCTGTGGTTCTGTGTGTGACTGTGGTCTGTTCTTTATATTATTTGGATGTTTTGTTTTCTATGGGTAGTACTGTGGGTGTATTGTGTGTGTGTGTTGATGTGTGTGTGTGTAGTGACTGCGTGCTGTAATGTGTGTGTCTGTGTGGGTATGTGTCGTTCTGTGGGTGTGTGTCGTGTGTCTTGTGTGGTCTCTGTGATGTGTATAGGTTGTGTGTGACGTGGTGTGGTATTGTGTGGTGTGTGTGGACTCGTGTGTGTGTCACTGTGTGTGGTGCTGTGTGTGGTGGATGTGTCTGTGTGTCGTGTGCGACACCATAAGGATTTGTTCAGGGAAGGCTAAGTTCATGGCAGTATGAAATTTAATGAAGACAGAGTCTGCAGACCATGAGAGAGGTTGGGATGGGCATGTCTGGGCTATGGGGGGCGGGGAGGCGTTGCCCCCTGGCTAGCCTCTAATCACGTGGGCCATGTGTAAACACACCAGCTAGGAAGCCTGATGGTCTGTGGATGTATCTCTTGAGTCTGCATAGTTAACGACCGCAGCGTGTACCATTCTTTACGTCAGTAATGGAAACCACTGACTCCTTAGACAGTGAAACAGCTCCCATAAACTAAATGGACATCGGTCGATTGGCCAAAGGGATATGAGAATACGAAAGAAACGTAACGTGCCCATAGCACCTGAAGGCCTTTGTGAAACGATTGAATTAGATAAAAGTTTCATGGTGGAATAAAGTTATCATATTGTGGGTGGTAAGCAGCGAATTGTTAAAGAAAAGGGTTGCGATCTCGCTCTGGCGTTTTGCGTCAGAATATGGGGACAATCTTTAACATTGCTGGGAAGGAGCAAGATCGTGAACTCGGTCATTGAAAGTCGCTGAGCAAAAAGTTAGATTCCTATCACATACAGCTAAACCTGAGGCGACATTGGATGGAACTAGACAAGGAAATACCTCGTTTGATGTATACATGTTCCAGACAAGTTAGAAGTGTTGGAGTGGGAAGCAAGTTATAGAGAACAAGAGTACGATAATATTTTTGAAGACTGGCCTCGGATGACTAGCGACGTTATCCTCTCAGGCATTCGTAACGAAAATGGACAAGTACACCCCATTATAGAATCCGCAGTACCAAAGCGATAAAAGGTGCACTGTACTTAAACAGCTTTTTCACAAAACTGTAAAAATTATGTCAATCTGAAAGATTAGGAGCCAAATAGATGAATCAGTTGTGAACGTCTGTTAAAGTTGAACCATGTACTTGTGGGTTGATAAAAATTTGTAGAGGAGATATCATTTTGTGAGAAGCTGAAAGGAAGATTGGATCGGATTGAAGCTGTGCTTCTCATGACTTATGTTAAAAAAAATGGTTAAAAGCTTAATATTTGAGAAAAGTATAAATTCGCAAGGAAAAATCGCTGAAGAGAGTCCTCGAGTACTGCTGAAGAGCTGCAGATTGAAAAGTGAATGGTTTTAAATAGCCTGAAAGTATGCAGAAGTACGGAGTAGCCAAACACACGTACGGAAGAAGAAATAAAATAAAGATGAATACAATAGGGGAAATGACTGACAGCATTCCCACTAAAATCAACCCTAAAGACAACGACTAACAATAGGTGGGAATGCTGAACCGCAGTTCCCATCTAAAAAACAATAGGGGGAAATGCTGAAACAGCATTCCCACTAAAAAAATAAGTGACCAGCATATAACAAAGTTGGAATGTGAACAGCCTATTCCATCTAAAATAACAATGGGGGGAAATGCTGAACAGCGATTTCCCACTAAAAATAAAGAACTGAATAACAATTAAGTTTGGAATGACTGAACAGCCATTCCCACTAAAATGAAAGTATGGGCACACTAGTCATTGTGCCGATTGCTGCTTAGCAGCACATCGGCACCACTAATGAGTATACAAACACGGTAATTCAAATAAAGTAAAAACAGAATCTTGGGTTTAACTGATTGAAATTGAGTACAAAGCTGATCCATCAACCAATCGCATTGGTGATGCGGCTTCAAAAACAACCACTGTGCCTCAGGGAAATACGTTCAATGTATTCTATATTTCAATTGCATAACTAGTGTTATCTTAATATACTTTACAGTATAGGAGGTAGGTCTTAGACCACACCCCCCACAAACTCGGACAGACCCCAGGATTCGTGGTAGGCGGTGTTTGCGGCGGTGTGCGGGTTGAAGATGAAGAGTGAAAACGATAATGGCGGATTTATCCAATGAGTGTGAATTACCCAACTCGCCTTGGACTATACTCGACCTTTTTTTGGTTTTCCTATTGAACCAAAAAAGTCACTGGGACCTGTCACCAGGTACTTTTTTAGTACCTACCTCATGTTGAGGTTCCAAGCGAGCTGAGGCGATACCACAAGGTGTACGTGGAATCCTGCAGAAGGCTGGTTGGGCGGAGAGGAAGTCATCACTTCTACACTGCGTTTTAGCGAAAATAGATGACCAGGTGCGGAGTGTGGTCCGGAACAAACGCGCATTTAAAAAAGAAAATCTAGCCAGACACGACAGACTGTATCTCTCTTGCTATTCTCACTTTCAATGTTAAGATCTTCAGGCGATATAGGGGCTTGTGAATTCGGTTTCCAATAGTGCGCACACTGTTACTTAAAAAAACGCAGACACTATATAAAGAAAAGTTTTATTTTCTTTTCAAGTCGCTTATCAAACCCTCCGTACATCGCGGTATTCTCTCCTCGGCACCCAATCGACAGTGTCCCCTCCGCTCTGCGGGACCAGATGCCCAGACCAGTGGTGTCAATACGCCCTTTAGACTCTCATAAAGATGATACAAAGCAAAGCCGTCAGAACCAGAGATTTAAACCTGTGTATATCTGAAACGCCCCACCAGACGGTCGTGCGGCGGCGATTTGCAAAGGCCAGTGAATGATATGAAACACAAAACGGTACACAGCCACCAAAGATTTTGGTGTGTAATCATGGTGGCTAAAGTTCTGTACTTTGTATAGAGTAGAGTAAATTACGTGACCCCCCCCCGGGCAACATGCACAGTAGCAACATTCCCAGTGAGAGATGAGCGAGTACAGCATTATCTGTATCGGTATCTGTATCGTTAACCACTACTTATGCGGGTCCGATCTGTAATCGGATCTGGCGGGGCCTAACGGACGGGTCAGATTAACCCCGGAAGTGGGTCTGGGTGTCTTGAAATGTGGCGGCTTTAACGTAGTTATTGTAAGGCATGCAATTGATATGGGTTGATAAGAAAGCTATATTTATTGCTGATAGAAAAACTATTCCATGACAGGCATCAGAATGAGCTTCAGGCCGTGGTGTTGTCATGGTACAAACGAAACTATATAGGCCTACATATACAACAGTTTGGCGAACAATAAATACAACAATGTGGTTGCAATATTAAGTAAAATGTAATTAACGTAGATGTCATACTCAACAGATAACTTTCTTTTTTGTACTTAATTTTTCTATGACAGTGTGATCCTTTTTTTTGTGGTTCTTTTTATTTCACCAGGTCACTGTGTGAGTGTGTGTGTCTGTGAGTGAGAGATACAGAGAGGAGAGAGAGATGGGAAGAGAGATTGCAGTTGGGTTTGGAGAGAGAGGGAGTGTGGTGGGGGGGTTGGACTCGTGGTTTGTTTGATTATCTTAATTGTAATAATTATTATTAGACCGCAAATGCCTTTATTTTTTCTATAAAACAAAGCAAGAAAGTTTCGGACACTCAAAAAAATGGTAGAAGCCAGCAGGGCAGTTAAAAAATAATATTGATGGCTATTTGTAGATGCAACGCGAGTCGCATTCTACCAGCACAATGTCTGAAACAATCCCCACACGGTTACCAGAAGTTTACTGGATGCTAGGTATCTCAAACCGAGTAAAAAACAAACTGAAGCTGAAGAAACCTAAAGGTTATCGGAAAAACCCACGGCCTGAAGGGGAGAGAGTGTTCACTTCTCTGTTTTCTGAGCGCGAGGAGAGGAGCGGCACACAGACAAACAAGGATACTGTGTGTGTAGGGAGGGGGTGCTGGGATAGCCTAACACGAATAGTGTAAGGGAGAGGCGCTGTGACTAGCACTGGGACTAGCTATCACCGAACGGAGAACATAGTCAATGGAGACTTTCAGGGAATTGAGTACAGATATGACTGCATTACCTCGTATAATATGTAATCGGCAAAATGCTTTATCGTACCGGATACTCGTTTCAGCCGAGTACTCGGATCATCCCTAATTAGCAGGAAACGTTTAACTTACCCTTGTGTGTCGGCGAACAATATCTGTCAACATCTGAAATCGTAAGTACAAACGCCATGTTTTTTTTTTGTGTGCTGTGACTTTGTGCTCCTCAGCTTCTTTTGAAACAAAAAAATTCTCGGATGTTGGAAAAGTAGCCAACTGAGTTGAGAGTCTTGTTGAAAAATAACATATCCGTAGAAACTATGGTGAGCCACGCCACGGAGGCTGTGTTACTCAATGTGCAATGGAAATACGGGACGTGAATGCGCGATTAGAGACGAGAACGAGCGAGGCGAGTCAAGTGTTACCAGAGTTGAAAAAGAAACGAATAAACAGGTCACATGTAAAGATAATTGAATAGTGACTACCAATAAGTAGTGTTGCTAGTAGCGCATGGCATAGCAGGGCACGGCACGGCATATTAAAAGGCAACAGCAGCGTGTAGCAGGATGTAAACAGGGCATCGCAAGCCGTAGAGCAGGACAACGGGACAGCTGCAACAGGATTTTGGAGCATCAAGCCTGATCCAAGGAAACATGTGGGGGAAAAAGAACGAAAAGCCTTTAAAAGAGTTCACTGTTCATGAGAATGGGGGAAAGGTGGTCTGTGTACGAGGGGTATGCTGCGGTTACAAACACATGTGAGACCACCACATTCTAAGTTTTTAAATCTGAATAACTTTTGACAAATGCAACCGTCCTTGTTGCACAACAGCCAACTAAAGGTGGTGGGTCCTCATACGTGTAGGGTGTAGCTATCAATCTTCTCTTTGATAGCTTTTGTGAAAAGGGTCCCCAAGGTCTATATCCAGGTTGCATGCAGAGTGGACTGACAGCCAGGAGGAGTTGACAAAGTATGTTTTCCCATATATCATAAATTAAAAGGGCATGGTATGCTCACGCCCTAGGCAGAACACTTGCATGTTTGGTGTCATTTGGTGGCAGTCGGGAAGAAATCATTGGAGACCCGCAACTTCCTTTTGAACAGCACCCGACAGGAAGTAGCTTCCCTATAAGCGCAAAAATCTTTGGATAGGCTGGTCGTCATGACTGGCAGCAGATACTACCTGGCAGAGATTCAAGCAGATTGCAATCTCGATCTTTTGCGATCCAACATTTAACTTGAGCAGGAGATGTATTGGCGTGGGTTTGGTGCGAAAATTTGTTCGGTATCAAGGCACATATTTACCGTAGCAAATTGTCAAGGCCATATGGAGATGCTACGTGCAAGTATCGTGCAGATCGGTAACACTTCCTTAGGAGGAGTTCGAAAGAGTGTTTTTGCCGCATAATGCGATATTTAGAATTTTTTTTGAGCAGAAATGGCGCCGTGGCCCTCTATAATGAATCAGCTTGAATTCAGTGAACACATGGATGCAAATGTGCAAAGTTTAATATGGGCGTTCAAGAAAAAAAACAGATAGCTCACCTAGTTGTCCACTTGTGTAATTTTGGTAGTGAGGTCCATTGTGCATCTTACCACTAGTAATGTTAGATAATGATGATATTGAGCAGTAGTTATGGATTGATTTTGAGAGTAACAGTGGGCAATACTTTCGCAGTCAACAGTTAGCAGTCAGTGCACAATGGAATTTTAACAATTCATCTTGCTTCAGCTTCATATTACCATGATACGTGCTGGCCTAATACGTCTGTCATGTATGTTAATACATGAGTAGTTAAACATTAGTTACCTAGCATAGTGTCATTGAGAAGGCAGAGGTTGGCATTTGCAAGCACAATAAACCCACAACCATCTGTAGGATTGTCATTCGGTAGACATTAAGAAGAATGAGGCTAGCGGTCTCCCATCACAAATTGGGGACATGGTGGTCGGATGTTCGATTGGGAACAGAAAATGGCTTGGAAAATGTTGAACGTCTGTGAAAAAACTCAGGACTGTTTAGTGTTACTGCTACAGCTAGCTAAGCAAAGTCTGAATGTGACAGAAGGGGCTACTGACAAAAATTAACTTTGATTTGAGTTGCATTTATGTCAGGATGCAAAAGGCATGTGGACAACATATGCCGGTGAAATAGAATAAACATGTAGAACAAATGCTGCCGATAACCATATTTAAGTTTTATCAGTTTAACTGCGACACTAAGTTAAGACCCAAAGAATGTAGTCTGTGTAAGGTGTATCATTTTGCATTTGAGTCGTAGGTAGATATCAGTAAATGTAAAATATCATTACGAATGATATAAAGCAAACATATGTGAATTGTGTGCAAGTTGGCATAATTATGCTTGATATTGATTGGATTAGAGTTAATCAAAAATAGCTGATAAGTTAAGCGTCTTGCAGTTTTAAATGTTAGACATTTTTTCAGTACAGATTGCTCCATCCACCATCCATTTCATTCCCTTACTCCGGGCTTGATGATGGCTAGCGGGGCGGGCCTAGCAAGCTCCAGTGGCGGACTGTTCACCAAAACTTCCATTTCCTGAGCCCCATTCACCAGCTCTCCAGGATTTGGGGGGGATCCCTGAGGCGTCCCACGGCCCAGGGTTGGAGATAAATCTCTCCACCTTAGTCCTGGGTCTCCCCGAGGCCTGACCCAGCTACAAGATTCTTTGTTGAAGATTTTGATTAGAATTTTATTATTACGGCCCAAAACGGTAGCAGCGGAGCTGAAGATCTTGGGGTTGCCCTCTAGTAACCTAGTAAGAGCATGTGTTGGCTGAGTCTTGCAGCGGACCGGGTTCACGCCACCCGTGGCCCTTTACTGCATGTCATCCCCATTCGCTCCCCTTCAGGCTATCCATAAAAATAACGGGAAAAGCCCAAAAAAGCATCTTAAAAAAAAGGCATGATATTAAAACTTACAAAAAATTCTTTCACCATCATAGAGGTGGGTATGATAGGGTGGATTTTAATTCGAAAGGGTATTTTTGCTATAGACAGAGAATTTATAGCTGGGGAGAACAACGTCAATCTCAAACAGGAAGGCTCTCCAGCCACAGAGCTATATTTATCAGTATCAAAAGGAATAATTGGGATAAAGGCTAGTTTGGGAGGACATTGCCACTCCTTAGGCAGGCCCCAAGCCTTCTGATTTTTAGCCTTCCAGGTTTACCCTTCCAGGAAGATGTGTGCATATTTGGTCCAACACTTTTTGAAGGCACTGTGGGGTATTGCAAGAAGAAGACCAGTAAACCAAATAAATTCAACTTTCAGCGCACAGTAATCTCAGGACGTTCAATCGCTCCCAAGTTTTAGTAGATGATTCACGAACTAGGTGACACAATCTATCAGATCTAATGAACATGTTATTAAAAAGTGGTGTCAAAATTCTTTTCTATTATTTTGTCTTGGGAGGGAAGAGAAGCCAATCAGCGGAAGGGCCTCGGACTTATACCAGTGACTTTATACCCTGAACAACTCAATAATGAATCCCTCCAATAGGAGCGGGACAGATCGGCTGGGCCGAGGCAAGCCACACAAAATGCCGTCAGCGCTAAAGCAAGACGCGTAGGTGTAGACTCATTAATTTTAACTCCATGAATAGTCGATTCTTGTGAATAGCGGCGGCAAGAGGCTCAAAGAGCCAGACAGAAAAGCACTGGCACGATAGAAGAGCCTTGTCGGGTGCCTTACGAAGTGTGAAATACGAGAAATAAGGCCTTTGTTCTCCTGCGATGTGGGTCTTTGAAAGCTATCTATCATCCGCGAAATCCAAAAGTTTAAGCGTATGACAACACTATACTCCATTACAGCCTGCAAACTCTTTCTCAGTCAAGTTGAGATAGCTGCCTGGGATCGGAGCTCGCACCGACCAAGTAAATTTAAAGGCGTGTTTCACATTATCAGAAGAATTGCTTGTCTAATAAAGCCCAATGGTCAGGAGGGAGTAAGGGTTTATCCAGTCTAGTGGCAAAGTACTTTAGATTAAAAGTGTCTACAATCAACAGACATAAAGTTTATTTGGACGATAGCTGTTTACCAGTCAGTTCAAGCTCCTTTTCTTTTTAAGGATAGTGTGATAATTGCAGGGTTTAAGGGACGAAGGTAATTGCCAAATCTTGAAATGCTCGCAAGCATATTTCAAATAATGGTAATAGGTTTTCTTGCCATACATAAAAAAATCTGCGGTAAACGATCTGCCTGATGGTGGCCTTAATTGCATCAGTATCCCGTGATTTTAATAGCGTGAAATCTCCGTGGAGACACTCAGCTAAGAAATGGAATTGGTTGAGAAACTACACTATCTTTGTTGTGGCAGTGTTTCAGATGTATTAGATTTAATATAAAATTTCTGAAAAATCATTTGTTTTCCTGACAAGTTGTCGGCGTCCAGCCCCAGTCTGCACTGTGGCTACCCAAGGAGATAGTTCTTTGGTATACTGTAGCCAAAAATGTTCCTGCGTTATCCCCTGATGTAGCCAGGAAGAATATAAAGGAATCTGAAGACTATAAATAGTCTGCCGGGCAAACAAACCTAAGTTTTAGGATATAAATAGTGAGGCCTATTTAAGGCTGGGTACAATATTTTAAAATAGATTCCAGATGATATTCCTTTAGTAAGTAGCTTCAGGTTCTTAATTCGGCCTTTCTAGATGTGTGAGTTTGCAGCAATTAAACTTAGGACCCATCGAATTCTCTTAACAAGCCAAAACAGAGGTCAGCGGCTAATTAATGCTGTGAGGGGCGAAGATGCAGGATCTTTCTTTATCATAGCTAGTCAGTGCCATGAACCTAGAGGTTTTAATACGATTAAAATCAGTCATGAATCCATGCTCCTCTGCTCCGACAGATGTGTTCACTCAGTACATGAAAGAAAAGTATGGTTATTTTTAGACAAAAGTAGAATCTCTCAGGAAAATCACCAGTGCTAATTTTAAGGTGTTTTTACTGCTTTCTACACACCAGCTGTGTTTGAGGAATTTAAGCTAGTTTCCATGATGTGACTTAGTGTTACCACGGCGCCCTAATGACTCGCGCCTCCTGCCCGGCTAACATAAAGCCACCAACACAATGCGAGTTGGAGCACGTCCTGACCCAGCCACCAGCGTCCCCGGCCACACCACGGACCCCTTCGGAGAGGAGCATGCGGGAGAGCAGGGCGCCTTCTTTTGAGCATTTCCACAGCTGGCTCAAAAGCAAAGCGGGGGAAACGGAGGAGTCGTTCGAGGGAACCCACCTGGCGACTTATCCGGGTAATCGGGGTCCGCAGACGTGGAGAAAGGACGTAAGGGGCCCTTCGCCTTTCTCAGGCCCCCACTCCAGCACTGTGGTGGTCCAGACTCACGGTCCTGCATCCAATGTCCCGGACCCCAAGCCGCCCGCTCCCGCCGACGATGCTGGACACCAGCTGCCCGGTTCCCGCCGACAAGGCGGACCACCCAGCAGTTCGGCCCCCCCCCTTCGGCCTCCTGTCAATGAGGCGGATACCCAGACAGTGCCGGCAGAGGCGGATGCCCAGGGAGTGTGCACTGGAAAGTCCTCCCTGGGATCCACAGTCGGACCCTCAGCCGGCGCCCACAAAGCAGTTCCCAGGGAGTGCAAACTGGGGGAAAAAAAAAGCAGCTCCCTGGGAACAGACCCAAGGAGCGGCAGACGTGCACCACAGACCAAGACGGAGAGTGGCAGCCCCAGACCGGCCCGACTGGCCCCCTTGACCCAGACCAGCCGACCGGCCCCCCACACCCAGAAGCCGGATCGACCAAACCCTCCAATCCTGAACTACTGACGGACCACCAGACCTGACTAGTAGGGCCCCAGCCAATTCGATCCCGGTGACGCTCGTAGCGCCGGCCCCCGGCCCAACCGGCCAACATTGGTGGCCCATAGATCGGCGGTCAGCGCGCTCCCCGTAACCCCACCGGCCTCGAGGCCTCTGCCCTCCTGGGCTATTTGGCTCCCGCGGTCCCCTGGTCCGGTTTTAGGGGTCCCTCGGGACCCAGTTCCCCTCGGCTCACTCAGGTATGGGCGTAGTCCCAGGTAAGGGAACGCCCGGTCAACCATATCTTTGCTTCCCTAGCCTGAGATCTCCATGAGTCTTGTGTCCGTCCCTGTCTCTGGTTGTCCCTTGTCACTGGTCTGTTCCTGTCCCGTCTCGTGCCGGTCGTATCCCTGTCCCTGTGCCTCATCTGTCCCCATGCAAGGTCTCGTCCCTGTATTGGGTCTCGGTCGCAGTCTGTCACCGTCCCGGTCACTGTCCCTGTCACTGTCACCATTCCTGTCCCCTTCTTACTTCAGTCCTGCGTCCACACCGTCCAAATTTGTTCCTAGACGATCCGTCTGTGTCCCGCCGTCTCCGTCGTCCCACCCGAAAATTGTCTGAACCCGACCCTATGTCTCTAGCCCGTCCGTCTCCGCGGGCTCTTCCCGTGAGCCTCTCCGCGGGCTCTTCCGGGAGCCCCGCACTCCGCGGGCTCTGTCAGTGAAGCCCCCAACCCGGGGGCTTCCTCGCGTCCCTAGTGGGCGGCCTCCCCTGAGAGCAAACCTCTCTGCATCCCCCGCGGCGCCTCCTAAATCCCTCCCCTCGGTCCTGCCTTCGGTCCCTGTGTTCGGTGAGTACACCCTATTCTTGGCGTTCTCCGGTACCTCTCGTCCCTTTGTTCTGTTTTGGATTGGTGTGTAATGTCTGTATCACATGCTTAAGCGACACTGGGTGGTGGTGCAAGAGGCAAGTCCAGTCGCCAAAGGCTAGGCGCCCAGAGAACGGGCTCTGCTTGGTACGGGTTCCTTAAGTAAGGATATCATGCCTCAAAAAGACAATAAACCAGAACTCTAGAGCGTTACAAAAGTATATAGGTCTACTTTAACGTATTTTTTTTTTTGTTATAGACATAATGAGGGGATTTTTTTTATCCTGACACATGACGGAGCTGATGGCCATAACAGTCTCAATTTTTTGCATCTAGGCAAAATCGGGTTGTCAGGACCCAACGACTAAAGGAGGACCACAGAGAAAGTTGAGAAACTCTTGCACAAAAAAGTATCTTTGAGATGGAAGCCCCATTCATATGTATGTTGGCCAACTTGCGAGTATGATAATTGTATATCTAGGCATTCTATATTCGCCCAGGATAAATCTAGAAAAAAGCTACATCCAGGTGAAGAACTGGTTTTGGACGGACCTCTGTGGTAATGGGCTGGAATAGATATAGCAATCTAAGAAAAATGTTTCAATGCTTGAATTACGTTAATCATATTACTAAAGTTCAGATGGGTGGACTGGACATCTTCAATATTTTTTTAATATTTTGGTTAATTGGTTATAGTTTGCTCATATAAATGTTAAGATTTTTAAAGATCCACATCCTCCATTCTTCATCCGCTTATCCGGATCGGGTTGCGGGGCAGCAGACCTCCAAGTAGGGGACCCCAACACTTCCCTTTCCGAATGGGTGAGCCACATTCAGACAGCTACCGGGCTGGGGGATGCCGAGGCTTCCCAGGGCGGGCCCCAGGTTGCAGGAAAGGATATAAAATCTGAAATCACTTGCGCGGGCCGAAGGGGGCGGCTCGTCCCAGCCCTGGACGTGCGCTGGTGAAGACACCATCCATAGGGAGGGGCACCAGGAGGATCCGTTATCAGATGCCGCCAACCAGACTCAGTGAAACTGGCTATCCAGTTCAACGTGAAGACGGAGCAGCGAGCAAGTATTAGCGCATCGGCGTTCCGGAATGACTGAGCTTGCTCACCCTATCTCTAGGGAGACGACAAGCCAGAACCTCCGAGGAAAGCCATTCACGGCCGCTGTAAGGAGTGGACTCATCCGTCTTCGGGATCAAGTGACCCAGCCGTTCGATGAGCACATAGGTGAGGGGCGGAAGCGGGAGCGGAAAACGAATTGCCACGGTAGATCGAGAGCTTTGCCTCTGCGGTCTCAGCTCTCTTTTCGTCACAACGGTGCGAGTAAACAGGGAATGTAATTACCTTTCCACTGGTTTAAGCCAGCACAGTGCAGAGCAGCAGAGCGGGAGGAGCAGGTGCCAGAGCCAAGCAGGGCTACCACCAGGCCCAGGAGCAGCAGAGGCTAACCACCAGCGCACCAGAGAGGGGCGCAGCAGAATCTGAGACACAACACAAGAGCCCTGGAGCAGCCACCTCCCACCAGCCCAGGAGCAAGGCACAGATCGCACCACCAGGCACCAGGAGCAGTAATAGCCATGCTAACACCCAGGCCCAGGAGCAAGGGACCGAAGATAACACCGGCGACAGGAAGCAAGGGAGCAGCGCTACAGACAGGCCCGGAAGCAGACAGGGCCGCACACGGCCAGGAGCAGACAGGACTCCGCACAAGACCAGGGATCAGCCATCACCACAGGCCCCAAGAGAAGAATGACTATAATCTCACCACCAGAGGCCCAGGGCAGCATATCTGCCACCAGACTCCATTCTGAAAACGCAAATTCAAAAAACAGGGGTGGGACTAACAGAGTCTAGAAACAGACGCTAAAACAGCGAGGGATGAATATGTACAGAATCGACAGTGATAGAATGACAGACTGTCGACACAGCAACAAAAAAGGACCGCAGAACTATCGTAGGAAACAAGACCAACACAAAGACAAAATTGGTCAAGAGGTGTGCTCAAGCTAATGAAATGGAGAACTCAACCAGAACACCTAGGGACTGGAATCAATAACCAGGGAAACCTGGCAGAGACGGAGGAGAACAAGGTTGGAAAACCGAGTTGATGAAGAGGAACAAGATATAGCGGCAGACGCGATAGGTTGAAGGTTGGAGAGAGGGCCCACCGCGCAAAACAGAGAAACCTGGAGGAGAGCTCCGAACAGCGG
>NC_045756.1:6847390-6847528 GCF_008692095.1 Etheostoma spectabile
GACCGAGGCCAATTGTGGTAAAATTCCTAAGGCACAAGGACAGAACGGAAATACTACAAAAAAACAGAAATCTGAAAGGGTCCAGAATATACATAAACGAAGACTTCACGGAGGCAATCAGAAGGAAAAGGAAAGAAC
>NC_045756.1:6847546-6847675 GCF_008692095.1 Etheostoma spectabile
CGGCGAGAGAAAGGGGGGACATTGCCTATTTACGGCAGGACAAACTGATCATTCATCCTCGGTCCAGCACGCCAAAACAACCAAGACCAGCTAACATTAATACATAAACAGGTAGGCCTATGAAATTTT
>NC_045756.1:6847700-6854625 GCF_008692095.1 Etheostoma spectabile
TTGAGATGTTGATTCTGCTGAAAACAAACATAACACATAACAAAGACACTTTTTTGATTGGTTTGATATATGGGGCGTTCGCAGTCAAGCTATTGAGTGTGAAAGTGGTTAAATGTGGAATGCCAATAATAGTAATATAGGGGTAGTCATGATGATCACTTGGTTAGAGCTAAAATGATAAGAGTTTCAGACATAGCCAAATGATCTGCTGATGTAAAAGACATAAGATGAGTGAGTGTGATTCGAGTGACGGATGTTTCGTCCCACAAAACAAAACATTCAAAAATAATAGGGCCATTAACAGTTAAAAAAAAAGGATCTTACATATTCACACAGCTTTCCTCAATAATACCAAATGGTCTGTTTATGAACGTAAATGAAATATAAATATGGTCAAATTGTGACACAAATTTGGAAGTCTGGAATTTAAGACATTCTATTGTTCATTGTACTGTATGAATGTGGGCACACTGGGAGTGGTATTTAATTAAGGGTTATGAACATCCAGTTGTGAATGATGTATTCATACTGATCCTGAGTGAAGCTGAGGTCCAAATGGGGACAATCGAGGGAATGAAAAAAAGGTCATGTCATGTTGTGGCAGTGTTTCCCTAAATGATTAAAATAAGAAAATAAAAAGGTACAAGGGCCTAATCTAGTGTACAAAACACTAAAGCACACAACATTGGACGGGACTTGCTTGACATACAAGGGGTGGAGAGCCAGACGAAAGGTCTGTGGATGGATACTGAATGTAAAAATACTAATATAAAACATTGTTCATTTGAGTGGAGGGGACTTTAATCTAAAAAGGAGAAGGCTTTTATGTGTACTAAAGGGGAGAAATAAAGATAATAAATAAAAACCAGTAAGAAAAAAAAGTGAAACGAGATCTAAAAATTGTACCCTGTTATATTCTCTTGTGCTAAGAAATAAATAAGCATGAAATCGAGCAATGTTATTGTTTGTTGTTGGGTTGTGTAGATAATTGGGTGACATCAAATTAAAAGCGAGTAATTTCTGTGGAACCTAAAAAAAATCTGGAGCAGCAAATAAATTGCGCTTAGTGAGGGACTTGCATACCAACTCTAATTGGAAGCAAAAAATAACACATCGTTAGTCAGAAAATCATGATAATATGAAAACCCAATATTGGTGTACGCTCTGGTACCAGAGTTAGCCAAACATCTAACATCATCTTTTCTCTTATATGTTGTATCTATTTTTTTGTCCCCTACACTGGTGTTGTGTTTGTAGACGGTCACCAGTCCCCCCTAGATTCGATTTTCGCATAAAACTAGATTACCAATGGTTATTAGGCAACAAGCAAGATTTTTTTTGTTAGTTTGATAAAACAACTAAGTCACACCCGTAATAGAAGCAATGGGCCCTACGTATGGAAGCTATTCAAAAGCTCCTGAAAATCCTCATGTGATAAACGACAAACCGATCTATAGTTCTAAAAAAAATAAAAGAAGATAAAAAGTGAGAGTTGGCGCTTAAAGAGCTGAAAAACCGCCATTAAAACATAAGGACACAACGGGAAGGCGGGTTTCAGAGATAAAATCCAGAAATGGAGGAAAACAATCTGGATTCAGATATGAAGGAATTCTAACATCTCAGGACACAAATTATGGGGTGGCGACGCGGTGATTCAACGATTTTACAACGCTTATAGTTAAAAAGTGCAACAAAAAATAAATCCAAGTTCCATTTTGAAAAACCGTTTAGTTGCTAAGCACCTTTGTTCTGCCTGATATAACTTAAAAAAAAAAACAGAACAATGGGTACAACACAATTTGACCAGGCTACTTAATTAAACCGAAATGTTATGGGGGGGTCAATCCACGGCTTTATACGTCAGCCTGTTGTCGGTAACCCGGGTTCGTATATTTCTTAATCAATGAGCGTTGGGTTTATCTTCCTCATTATTTCTCTTTTGCCTCTCCTTAAAGCTAATCTTGCCATCCTACCTTCCCTGGCCCTCTTCTCTCAAATCGTCCCCTCCTGCCTCTCTTGTCATGACAGGGCCTGTTAGCCGTGGAAACTTCTGGCGGGGCCCATGCTTCTACTGGTAGGAACACCTGCTGAAACACATGGCATTAGCAAGAGGTAAGAGCTTAGAGAGTGTACGGTGGAGGGAAGGAAACGAGCGTTTGAAAAAAGTATTTTTTTGTTTGGAAGCGTTAAAATTAGGTAAAATTACAATTATATGCGGAAATAACGATTACACCATGGTTTTATTTTTTCCTTTAACAGTGTATCTATCGGTCACACAATGCACCGAAAGAAGAGAGTGAAATTTGTTGGTTTGGAAATCATGCAATCAGTCGCAATGGTGTGAGAAAAAAAAAAGGAAGATAATTTAAAGTCTAAAATTAAACTGCAGAGTTCAAAAATGGTCATATAATGGGTGTTACAAAGGTATTTTTTTGTCAAACATACTATTTAAGACTGTTTCGCTAGGTTTGACAAACATAAGGATATCCTGCTTCTGTGTTCTTGTTGTGTGTAGTGAACAATACCGTCGGTAAATGAGATACTAGTACACAGTAATTCCTGGTGAGGTAGCTTCTTTCTTAAAGCTTTACAAAGGGTGAAGTCAGTTTTTGTGTGAGACCTGCAACTTTATTTTTTTCAAGATGTGCCGAGACTACTGCCATGTATGTCAAAGAAATGAAATATCATCATCAAAAATAGTTTATGGGGAGGTTGTAGGTGGGAGTGCTGAACAATGTGGTATGTCGGGTGGAGCGGTCGTGCAGGAAGTGGTTTAACAAAGCTGCCTGGGGTCTAATTCAGCAATTGTGGTTTATAGGGCTTGTTTCTTCTTGTGCATTTATAATAGCATTTTCATGTGCTTACCCAACATTAAGGGGGAGCCAGTACTTAGATGCGAGAAGCATAAACCGGCTCACAGGTCCTGGAGCTCAAACGTCCTGAAACAATCCACATCAAAAAATGTCCGCCTAATGAAAGCCTTGGAAAGTGTGGGTGTTAGTACAAACGAAGAAACAAAAAACATGGAGGAAAAACACTGAAGGCTGGACTTCAGAGGGGGAAGCTGAAACATGGCATAGGGAAATGTGGAAGCTCCACTGTCCGCCTACTTGTGTTCGATGCAGATGTCCCCATAATCCGGTTAGAGGTGAAGATGAGAGTGATGTACTACAGTAATTTCTTGTACTGGGAAAATCGACGGAATTTTGGACGAGTGGGGTCTCTACCAGCTAGGAAAATAGGTTGTAATTGGGTGTGGACTCATTGCTGCCTATAGTAAATGAAAGTAGCCGCGAAACCAGATTTTAATAAAAATATAGAATGAATAGAAATTCGTGGATTACTTAACACACAAGGTTCTGACCCAGTATTAACGAAAATGAGGTATTACTTTGCAAACAAAATGTATTTAAGATGATGATAGGTTACATGGTTTTATCATTTAAAATCAACGACAAAAATGCTGCAAGCTTCACGTAGCCACTTGTCAAAAGGTGAGGCACTGACAAAATGCAACAAAATACGAGAAAGAATAGAATGATAGCATGAAATGGGTGTGAAAGGGGTACAATAAATTCAGAGTAGATGAGCAAAGGAAAAAATACCATCAAGAACAGGACAGGACAACCTCAGTCCTACTGGGAAGTTAAAAATGCATATTTGCTTGACAGATGGAAAATAACAAATAGGATCGTGTTGGTACCGGAATTTAGAAAAAAGAAGAGAATAAAGGCGGGGGTGAGTCGGTGGTTCGAAGCAGGTTGCCTGAAAATAAAATTATCCTTAATTAATGTCATGTTATTTGGAGAAAAAAGCAAAGTTGAAGTAAAAAAAAAAATAATTGATCAGCCATTTAAAGAAGTGAATGACCAATATTACCTGGATGGAGCACTTAGTATTACATACTGTAATATAAACTGACACCTCCTCCATCTTATTGCGGCCTCGTTTGTCTCATTCATCTTTTTCAATTCACAAAACATGCCACACCAAAAACCGACGACAAACACTTCACATTGACCAACCAACAACCACAGTAAATAGTACAAATACAGTAGAGTTCAGTGGGAAAACGAAAAGAAACTCAATCATGGGTTCTTGATCACAAAAATGGCGGGTGCACCTGAATAAAATTAACGGATATAAAGGCAATAGGTTTTATACAAAACTCCGGGGAGTCTGGGAAACCATAACTACATAAGGTTTAAATCACACAAAAAGTGTCTATAATTTTAGTTGGAAATCTTTTTCTAATATAATAATTTATCAAAAATCTTCAATTACGCGTAAGAATTGATAGTGTTTTGAACAATAAATCACATGGAAGTGTAATGCGGATAAATCTTGTTCGTACTCGTAAATTTCACCGTAATGCCTGACACACCCAAGAGCTGCTTCATACCAAACTAGGGGCTACGTGTGGGTGATAAAGCGCAAGATAAAAAGTTGGCGTCATCAAGGCCTCACGAAAGGCTTTCATACGAATGGTCATGAAATACAACAACATCTACGGCGGAGTAAAAGTGGGTTGGTGTCTATCCTTTCCAGACACACAGATTTGCATCATAGATACTTTGCGCAGGGCATGCGTACCTGGGTAAACTATGTCATCGATGTTTTGGAGTCAAAAAAACAACAGCTGAAGCAGTCCCTGTATGAGATATAAAACATTTGTGTAACTAGAATACGTCTGACCGAAAAATTCGTATACAGCCGCTTCTTCTTCATCTTTGAGGACTTTACACGTTTCACTGCACACCCCCCTCTTGAAAACACTCTACGTCTGCCAATGATGCCTGCAGGGTTCTTCTGCGACATCATCGGAATTGAAGGGGGGGTCAGGGGGGGGGGTGGAGTGCTTTAACAGGTATGACAATTGAGCCGGTACCTACTCTTCTCCTCAAAGACAGGCCTGCCTTTTTTGCTTTCAAATATTTACAGATCTAAGGCGGACAGTACCAAGCACACCGGGCTTGACCGGAGGGAACAGACACAAGCAACACTTCCACTGAACCCAGTCGAAAAACACGTCTAAGGGCCGCTGGGTTTACAATTCGACCAATGATTGTTTGACTAAGAAAAAGGTGGTTTACTGTTTATGCATTGACTATCATACTGTTGGAATCTATACAGGCGAATAAAATGATGGAAGGATGTATTTTAGCTTGGCTTAGCAATATGCCATTGAACAATCATATAGTCCTTTTCCTTGCCAAAGTCATATAAAGGCTGGGCCTCTGATGGCTTCCCCCCAGTTTTTCACTATCAATATAATCAGTGCGCCATCTAGTGGATTTTTCATTGTGTAGGTTTGAAAAGATGACTTGCAAACATGTCCTTTAACATGCAAATTCAAAATATTTCGCACTAAGGAGAGTTGCAAGTAACTGGGTACCTTCTCACTGCCGTGGTGCTGTAGAAATAATGCAATGACTTCATTTTTAAGTATGTGTTGGTGACGTGCCCTGCAATCACTGTCTAATGCTGTTTAGTGTCCTACATGTGTTTGTGTGTCTAATGGGGTTGTGAATGTGAAAAGTGGAACTTGCGGGACCTGGATATCTCTCTGTCAGCTTCTAGCCTAACTGAATAAGAAATATGTAGAAGAAAAATCCATGTACTTACAAAGGCTTGTCTGTAGTGAAATCATGGCCTGACTCATACTAGTCCAGGAGGCTCGCCCAGTTGGCACTGGGTAAAGGACCTGCTAGCCAGGCTGTCATGTTATCTGTGGGGAGGGGAGTAAAAGAAAGGGTAGGGAGAGGGAAAGAAGGGGGGGGGAGGGGGGAGGTACGAAAAAAATGGGGAAAAAAAGTGGGGAGGGGGGGGAAAAGGAGAAATAGTGGAGGGAAAATAAAAAGGAAGGGGGGGGGGTGAATGAATAGGGGTAAAAAAATAGAGTGGATAGGAAGGGGGGAAAAAGGGGGGAGAAGGATGAGGAGGGGAGGGGAAAAGGTGGGGGGGAAAAGAAAATAGGACTAAGACTAAAAAAGGGTGGGAGAATAGAATATGGAAGGTTAAAGGGTTATTGGGGGGGTTCAAAAAAAACAGTCAAAGAATGGAAGGTAAACAATGAAGGAAAATAGTGTTGAGATGTTTTGGGGATAAGGTATAGGAATAAATACCTGTAAAAAGTGTCAATATTAGAAAAGGCAGGGATATGCAAATTCAATTATATTTGTGACTTCTGTGCGTAACACAACTCGTGGCTAATGGGTTGAAACAATCTACAAAAGCTATTGTCAACAGCAAAAGTGGAAGGCTCGTGGAAACCCCCATTGGAATTTAATCCATCTACATACAGTATCTGAAAAACCACCACCATTCTTGTTTTACGCGTTCATAGAAACATTTCACATAGCCTTTACAGTCAAAAATATGTCTGCTTTTCTTCACTGTTTTAGAAAAGTTTCTGTGTTATTGCAATTATGTCTTTTTTGTAGAGTGCTGTTTCAATTGCTTTAGAAGTGTCGTTTGTAATCTGTGAAAGTTGGCATAACAGCTCCTGCTGTTAAACGTGGATAATGGATAATAGCTGTTCCTATTATATTGACAGTAGGGGATAAGCTGGCATGTGCGGTCCTGAAGTATATCGATATGTTGAAAAAGAAAATTAGAGAAGAATAAAGGGTCACGTTTAAATACCATGCTGTCCAGCTGCGATGTTTCCAGTGTACTCGGAGTTGTTTCAGTTACAGCGTGCTAAATATTCACCGCAGACTTTGTGTAGTGACTATCTCCATATGGGTATAGTTTCTCATTTAGTGCTAGTAAGTACGTGAGTTCTATACACATAAGGCTTTTGCACGAACAGCAATTATCCATTATCCACTTTAACAGCAGAAGTCTGTATGCCAACTTTCACCATATCAAACACTATCTAAAGCAATTGAAACAGCACTTTAACATAATTGCAATAACAGAA
>NC_045756.1:6854661-6854914 GCF_008692095.1 Etheostoma spectabile
ATTGAAGGATATGAAATGTTTTCTATTAACAGAGTAAACAAGAGTGGGGGTGGTGTGAAACTGTATGTGGATAAGGATTTAAATTACAAGGGGGTGGGAAAAATGTCAATGGCGGTGAATAATTTATTGGAATGTGTCACAATAGAAATATGTATGCCAGACCCAGCCGAATTCCTGTTCACTGTGACACACCACCATAATAGGGCCATATATTACAAATATCCTTACACAACAATCACAGTTGAGTGGAATT
>NC_045756.1:6855150-6855277 GCF_008692095.1 Etheostoma spectabile
ACTAATAAATGATATCAGTGACCACCTACCAATTTTTACAGTTTATGACAGCAACTACCCTCTGAACAGACATGTTAATAAACCAATCTCCAAAAGGGTTGGGACAGAGGAAACAATGGAGGCATTA
>NC_045756.1:6855287-6857027 GCF_008692095.1 Etheostoma spectabile
TGCTAGCACAAGACTGGGAGTTTATTGTTAAGGAAAAAGATGTTGACAAAGTATATGAAGAATTCCTAAGAATATTTAAATTATTGTATGATAAAAATTGTCCAACGAAAATATATAGCAGAAAACAAAAACTAAATGATAGACGACAACATTTGTGAAGAGGGAGATTAGTTGTCTGAATGTCTGGGCATTGCTTGTGGTGTCCCCCAGGGGTCGAGGTTGGGAACACAGTTATTTTTATTATATATCAATGATTTTGGAAAGTATTCAAGTTTGAATTTTGTAGTATTTGCAGATGATACCAACATAATTTGGATCAGGGGACAGCTTACAGACTCTTGGAGTTATCACTTTAGAATCAAGAAATTAAACAATGGTTGACATAAACGGTTATCAAAAATTGAGAAAACTAATTCCTGGTATTTGGAAAAGTAAGTCAAAGCATCAGGCAGAGATACAGATAGGGGGGTTGCATAGAAAGAGTATATGAAAATAAACTGGGAGTGATTACTGATGACAAGATTTGCTGGAAGCCTCACATAAACACACCAAACACCTGTCCAGAGTATTTCAGTCCTAGCAAGAGCTAAGCACATTCTGGAACCCAAATCACTTCACATCCTATACTGCCTCATACTGGTGACTTATTTCATTACGTTTAGAGGTTTGGGAACACATATCAACACTCACTACAGCCTAGTCATTATGCAAAAAGAGCAATAAGAATCTTCACAACGCGGATTTCGGGATCATACAAATTCATTATTCTAATGTCTAATGCTAAAATACCATGATTTAATAAATATCAAATGCAGTATTCTGTTCAAAGCAAGAAATAGCCTATTGCTGGAATATTCCAAAGAGTTCTTGAAAGGAGGAGGGTACGATTTAAGGGGAAGAGGAAATTTGTAAGATTAAGATTTAGACATCAAGGAAAAAGATTATGTTTATCAATGTGCGGAGTTAAATTGTGGAAAAACTAAATGAAACTAAGCAATGCCCAAACATATTCCTTTTCAAAAAAATGTACAAAGATAATTAGTTAGAAAGTATAAAGAAGCACGTAGAAAGTTTTGTTGCGTTTTTTTGTTTTATTATTATATATATGAGGGTAGTGTGTGTGTATGGTGTATATGTTGTGTATCTATATATATATATGTGTGTTGTATTATCTATGTATGTGGTGTGTGTGTAGTGTGTATGTATGTGATATGTTGTATGTGTATGTTGTGTGTGAGTACATATGTGTGTATGTATTTGTGTAGATGTGTATTATATATTAGCAACATAATTATAAATATTGTAAAGCAATGCAAGAATAAAGGGGTAGGAGTACATAACGTTTTACTTTCCTACTCCTTTCGCACATGTATAGAGGAGGTTAAAGAAGGATACTTTGTTGTTAGTTTCTCTCCATTTTGTTTTATATTTTCTTTTTATTATTATTTTATTTTTATACACTTTCTCGTGCATGTTCGAAATAAAGAGATCAATCAATCAATCAATCAAAAGAGATGTGTGACAGACAGCCCAGAAATTTCAAAGAACTGGAAGACTTTGGAAGGAAGAATGAAGAAGATACCTCAAACAAGAATTGAAAGACTCTTGGCTGGCTACAGAGCGTTTCCAAGCTGTGATACTTGCCAAAGGAGGCAGCACAAGGTAGTAACTCGGAGGGTGCCTAAACTTTTGCAGATGCCATTTTTGTTTTGTTATTTTGAAAGTGAAATGATGGTAAAG
>NC_045756.1:6857052-6868990 GCF_008692095.1 Etheostoma spectabile
CGTGGAGGCCAAGGGGATTACAAAACGCCTTGTAAAAAGAAAATACACTTTATAGCGAATTTATAAAACACAGAACTATAGAGACGAAATAAATATAAGACTATGAAGATTATAAGTTAACTTACGCATCATTATGAGACTCTTGTCTAAAAGCCATATCCAAAACATTAGATATTATTAGATCATAAAACAATATTACTAGGTCCATGGGAAACTAGTTTTTACAATATAGTTTAAAACATAATAATACAGTCTAGTTATACTGATCCCTTACTTTCTCGATAATGATAAACAAATTAACTAAATGGAGGACCTGTTGTTATAGAACTTCAAACCCATTTTTTGATACTAGGGGCGGGGCAGGGGGACGTTGGGGCCAACCAACCTTTAGCTGAAGCAAATCCCGGTTCCACAGTCTTTGCAAAGTACTTACAGAAGCTAATAGAAAGAAACCCAGTTCATACTGACAGCAGTAGATGAAAAAGAACATTGATATGTTAAAGAATGCAAAAAAACAAACCACATGGATCACGTATGGAAAGATATAAAAATTATCAAAATACGTAATAGAGGGGATATTGCCAAACCCACTACGAAAAGCTGTACAATTCTTATCCACTTTCTAACCCAGTGTCAATGTCCATACAAATAAAATGAAAAATACTGCACAAGGTTACTTCCTCTATATTCAAAACTGGAAATACCAAACACCCAATACATCAAATCTTCACGGCACCTTGCTCTACCGTTATTCTGTTCACCCTTTAATTTTCAAAACTTTTACGTAAATATTCTTAAAATATGATTCAGAGAAATTATGATAAAAATATAACTATTCCTCTCACTGACAGCACAAAGGACTTCAAGAAAGATTAAAGCATTGAAACCTCAAATAGCCAACTTAACAGAACTAACTGTGAACGAAATAACTTCCATAACCTCCCCAGTATAAAAAGAAATATGCAATGGAGGATGTCATTGATCTAATAAAAAGCACTTATTTGATACAATGTACATCTAAGAAATAGGAACTCAGTAAACTGGAACGAATCGGTCGATCAGGGGGTAGCTCTAGACCCTGGATATTTTTGTCGTTAGATGAGAGACAGACCACAACAATTTTGTGATATACGAGTTGCGTTGAGACTTATCTGTTCCCTTCTAACTGTCCGGGGCCGGTTGTTGGGGTTTGTACTCCTTTCTACGGGTGTCGTTTGTGGACCATAAAGTATATTCTCTCCATCATATCTATTTCCCAATGTATTTTGTTAATAGTGTACTATCGTCTAACGTAGTGAATTTGTCGTCTTTGAAGACGATCACAAAAATATTTTGGATTTTCTCCGGGGATCACTGAACCTTTTTCCCGCCCACTCTTCGGGTAGTTACTCACTTAGCAATCAAGAACATTAACACACAATGGTTTGGACATAAAAGGTTACTCAACTAACTTCCTTGAGTAAAAATAAATGAATGGATTGGAAAACTGAATGTTCATAAAGTCATCATTCGCAAGAGATACAGAGTAGAGGGCGCGGTTCGCACATCAGACAAGCAGTATATGATTTTTTTAACTAAATTAATCCTTCAGGATCTGTGAATAGATGACAGATTTTGGCGGCGCAAGCTCACATACCCCAACATCTCACAACCCAATAAACCATATACTGTTCAGAAGTTTATTCGCTCATAGTCACACACCGCGCTAAGACAGTCTGGAATATCCATAATGCATTTATTCACAGCTATGACTTGCTCATACTGTGACCTTATTTTATTTAATGTGTAGAGGTCTCGGGGAAACACCTGATACTACAACTACTCTACTACAGTTCACTCTAGGGTCCTTCCCCCTACTTATGCAAAAAAAGGAGCAATAAGAACTAATTCATTTACAAACGCGGATCTTCCAGGGATCCATAAATTATTTTTTCAAGGTTTCTTCAAATGGCTAATATACATACCTTAATTAACAGATCAACACTGCAGTTTATCTTATTGGTCAAAGATAAGACTTATTAGCCTATCTGCCGTGGTTGCATATATTCAAAGATGTTCAATGACAAGGGAGGTGAGTGTCATCTGTTTTTCCCCCCCTCCCCCCCGTCAGGGAGGGCACCCCCTCCGATTTGTAAGGGGAACGATTTGGAACATTTGAAGTTCTTCCTTACATAGAGTAGAACATCAAGGAACATTTTCTGCTTTCTTCACTGCCCGCCGTTGAGTTAATCCATATTGGGGTAATCTAAACTCCACAATGAGAACTTCCTGTAATAGCAATATTGCCACAAATAAGATTTTCCTTTTCAACAAAATGTAAACAGAAATAGTTGTAGAATAGTATAAAGATTTATGCACGTAGCCAAGTTTGTTGTGTTTTGTGCTTTGCCTATGTATTTTTAGTTATATATATAGGACGGGTAGGTGTGTGGGTGTGTATATGTGAGGTATGTATGTACGGTGGTCGCTGTATATTGACTGTCATATCTGTGTTGGTATGTATCGTGTTTATTATATAAGATAATATGTTCTACTTCATTATTTGGCATATCGTGTGTGTGCTGCTGTGTGGTATGTGTATAGCGATGTGATATGTATGACGTTATATTATCGATGTCCTCGTATGTTGTTCAATTGTGGCGGTATGACCTTTGTTACAACGTGTGTGTGGTGTAGGATTGTGTAGGGTATGTGCTTATAATATTTTAGCACTATCAGCTAAATTTTATAATCATTTAAAATTTACTTTTCACAAACACTACTTGTTAAAGCAATGCAAGCAAGTTAAGGGGTAGGAGTACATCAGTTTTGAACTTTCCTACGCCTTTTCCTGCACATTGTATATAGTAGTTATAAGAAGGATACTTCTGTTCCGTTAGCAGTTTCTCTCACACAGTTTTTGTTTTATTCTTCTTTTTATTATTATTTTACTTTTGGTATCTAATTTTACCGTTCGCATGTTCGAACATAAGAATCAATGCAATCAATCAATCCCCCCCATTATCAATAAACTGCAGATGTGATGTTTGCCTTGCATCCGCGACTCAGCCTGACTCAAAAGTATGCAAATTTTAAAGAGTCCGGATCTTCACGAGAGGCATTCGGTAATGTCATAAGACCAATAAAACTATTGGTTATTCTACTACGAACGAAGTTGGTTCACTTGTTTGGCTATTACAAGGTAACAATCAAACACCACACCAAAGGACACTGTCCCAAACCTGCTCTTTGCGAAAGTACTGAGCCACTTAACATTCACCACCGTTTCCCTTTTCCTAACACACTTGACAGACCCCTGGGTATGTATTTACAACTACTCCTAAATTCTCACACCTACACCCCCACAACGCCAGACTACTCTTCTCCCATGGTCATATCCAGTCAGTCCACCCACCAGTCAATTGTTGTGTGCAATAATTTCAACCCCTGTGTGTGTTTTTTCTATGGTATAATTGCCTTTTTTTTTTGCCTATTGCTCAATTCACAATTACCAGTACTGTCCTGACCTGGACCTGCTGCCTAAACGCAAAATCAACTCTTCCTTCATTGACAGACAATTAACGATTGTTGCTGCATTGACAGTTAAGGTCGCAGCCCACCATGTAGGGGGGTAAGAATCGGTAGGCTGCTATTCTAGCGCATGTAGCAAAATTAATCAGTGTGCGGGAAAACAAACAATGACCCCTGTAATGTACTATATTCCTTTTTGTGGTCCTATACAAATTCAAAATTTACAGACAAATTACGTGTTTGGCTCGGCCTTAGTAGTTATATCAAGACCAAGCGCACAGCGACGACATCTCCTCGAATGAACATAACAAGAGTATTCATTAGGATCAAGCATCATCTATCATGACACATGTGAGTGTGCAATGGTGTCTTTGTTAATACTGTTCGTACACTACCGCATGAGAGCCTGGGATTTTCTGTCCAACAGTACAAACAGGTTATTTCTCGGCAGTCGTGCAATGCGCAGACAGGCTCTAACTCAGTTGCGCAACACTGCATGATCCATCACCAGTCCATCATCTCGTTTGGCTCCCCGTTCTTCTCCTATCTTTCCTTCCCTGTCATTGTCGCAATTAATCAGGATCAACGAGACCGTTGCCTAAAAGCGAGAGACAACACAAAGGGAACCTTTCCCAGTTTGCAGACTAGTAAATCAATTGAACAAAATATGTCAATGAAACCGGCAGTCTATATGTGCAACGGAAGAAACCAGCAATCATTTAATCATCTTAAAGTAAAGTTTGCTGTCTAGAACTTCTGATCTTTTTTTACATTTCGCTACTCGTTCGTAGTTGTCCTTGGTTCGAACACTTTTTCTTTTCGACCTGCTCAAGGACTAAACACATGGCGCACCCATTACTTGGGATTTCAGATACGCCCCCAGAAAGCCAACTGAAAACTCTTGGCAGTAAGATTCAATATTAATACAATAAATTACAATTATGCCAAGCTCATACTTAGATGTTTGCATGAGACTAGGACGCTTTGTGGGCTCGACCGCGGGAGTTTTTCTTCGTTTTGCGCATCCCGTACTTTCTCTGCAACATGTATGTCGCCTCAGTAACAAATTCCCTCGCGCTTCTGTTCCATAGTTCAAAAGACTCTATGGCAATTGGAAAGCATTAAACAATAAGATCAACGATCCCAGGTGTTATCGTAGAAGCCGGAAGGGGTGGAAATAAAATCTAACTTTTTGTGACATATAATATGAATGTCTAATCTGTCATTTGATGTCTTTTGGAGATGTTTCCATCTTTTCTTGGCTTCTTCATGCACATTACTAAAGAATTGTACCTTGGGTGCCCAAACTTTTGAACCCCACTGTAAGTACTAAATTAGTAATGTCTATAAAAGCATTTAACCCTAATTGTGCCGTAACGGGGCTGCTCGGAACAGTTGGAATCCCAGCAGATAAAGTGTCCGGAAAGTGCTCACCAAGCCAGGTTTCAGTGAAGCTCAGGTCAGCGGAAACCATGGTTTTGTCAGATATGGTTCAACAGGACCCAGAAGCAGACAAAGACGGAAGGTATTTTTACCAAGTTTATTGCAGTGTAGTCAGGACCAGTAATACAACTGGGTGGCAGGCTAGACATCAGGCAGTAGAAGCAGGCAGAATGTCTTTGCGTAGCAGGCAGGTAAAGTAACAAAAACAAACGTCCTCTCCACATGAACGACGTAACAATCGGCAAAGCTGAGGAGAACTGCAGGTCTATTAAAGCAACACAGAGAGAGCTGATATGAATAGTGTGCTAATCAGTCAGGAGAGTGAGACCTGCCATACCAATTACCAGAAGAGAAACAAAACACAATCAACCACACACCCCCACCAGCAAGTCATGATTGAGACATCCTGACAGTACCCCCCCCCCGACGGCCGCTCCAGCGGTACCACGGCTTCCCAGGGAACGACGACTGGAAGTCCCATGAACAGACAGCGTCCAGGATCTTGCGAGCAGAGAACCCCAGCACCTCTCCTCGGACCGTAGCTCCCAGTCCACCAGTATGAGTACCACGGCCGCGACGGCGGGAGTCTAGCAGACGTCGACTGTGTACACCGCTCCTCGACGACGGGGCGGAGGAGCCGAGGGGAGCGAGGGGCTGAGGGGGCAACAGGCTTGAGGCGGGACACATGGAAGGAGGGGTGCACCCTCATGGAGCAGGGCAACTTCAGCCGGACCACCAATAATAATAATAATTAATAATCCTCTCCACCACAAAAGGCCCGAGGAACCTGGGAGAGAGCTTGCGAGAAACAGTCTTCAAAGGCAAGTCCTTGGCGGCACAGCATAACTTATCCCCCGTAGATACTTGGGAGCAGGGACTACGACGTCGCGATGGCTGGTGTGGTACTGAAGAGAGGAATCAACAGCTGGGAGGGCACGCTTGCCACGTCCGGTGGCACCGCCGGACATGAGCCTGGACTGAGGGAACAGAAACGTCCTTCTCCTGGGAAGGAAACAGAGGAGGCTGATATCCATAAAGACACTGGAACGGTGACATACCTGTAGCAGCAGTCGGCAGAGTGTTGTGAGCGTAGTCGACCCACGAAACTTCAGAAGCCCATTTGGTGGGATTATCGGAAACCATGCAGCGAAGAGTAGCCTCCATCTTCTTCGTGTGTATATGTATGTCTATTGTGTATCTATATATATTATCATGTGTATGTATAGATATAATAGATTATGTGTGTGTGTGTAATCTCTGGATGTATGTATATATGTATGAGTGTATGTGGTGTATGTACATATGGTGTATGTATTTGTGTAGGTATGGTATATATATATATAGCAAAATAATATAAATATGTAAAGCATGCAAGAATTAAAGGGGTAGGAGTACATAAGTTTTACTTCTTCCTACTCTTTTGCACATGTAATAGAGGAGGGTTAAAGAAGGATACTTGTTGTTATGTTCTCTCCAATTTTTTGTTTTTGATTTTTTTTATTATTTTTATTTTATACACTTTCTCGTGCATGTCGAAATAAAGATCAATCAATCAATCAATCAAAAAAGAGTAGGTGTGACAGACAGCCCAGAAATTCAAAGAACTGGAAGACTTTTGGAAGGAAGAATGGACGAGATACCTCAAAAAGAATGAAAGACTAGTGGCTGGCTACAAGAACGCGTTCCAAGCGTGATAACTTGCCAAAGGAGGCAGCACAAGTAGAACTCGGCAGGGTGCTAAACTTTTGCAGATGCCATTTTTTGTTTGTGTTATTTTGAAAGTGTAAATGAGGAAATAAAATCTACTTTTTGTGACAATATATGAATGTCTAATCTGTCATTTGATGTCTTTTGGAATGTTTCCATCTTTCCTTGGCTTCTTCATGCACATTACTAAAGAATTGTACCTTGGGTGCCCAAACTTTGAACCCCCTGTAAGTACAATTAGTAATGTCTATAAAAGCATTAACCCTAATGTGCGTAACGGGGCTGCTCGGAACAGTTGGAATCCCAGGAGATAAAGTGTCCGGAAAGTGCTCACCAAGCAGGTTTCAGTGAAGCTCAGGTCAGCGGAACATGGTTTTGTCAGATATGGTTCAAACAGGACCCAGAAGCAGACAAAGACGGAAGGTATTTTTCCAAGTTTATTGCAGTGTAGTCAGGACCAGTAATACAAATGGGTGGCAGGCTAGACATCAGCAGTAGAAGCAGGCAGAATGTCCTTCTTGGCGTAGCAGGCAGAAAGTAACAAAACCAAACGTCCTCTCCACATGAATGCGACGTAACAATCCGGCAAAGAGGAGAACTGAGGTCTATATAAAGCACACAGAGAGAGCTGATATGAATCAGGTGTGCTAATCGTCAGGAGAGTAGACCTGCCCTACCCAATTACCAGAGAGAAACAAAACACAATCAACCACACACACCCCCCCAGCCAAGTCGATGAGACATCCGACAGTACCCCCCCCCCCCGACGGCCGCCTCCAGGCGGTCCACCGGGCTTCCCAGGGAACCGACGATGGAAGTCCCTGACCAGAGCACGCCAGGATCTGCGAGCGAGGAACCAGCACCTCTCCTCCGGACCGCCCTCCCAGCACCAGGTATTGAGTACCCGGCCGCTGCGGCGGGAGTCTAGCAGGCGGCGGACTGTGTAACCCGCTCCCCATCGACGAACCGGGCGGAGGAGCCGGAGGGAGCAGCGGGCTGAGGGCAACAGGCTTGAGGCGGGACTCCTGGGGAGGGTGCACCCTCATGGAGCAGGGCACACTTCAGCCGGACCACCAATAATAATAAATTAATAATCTCTCCACCACAAAAGGCCCGAGGAACCTGGAGAGAGCTTGCGAGAAACAGTCTTCAAAGGCAAGTCCTTGGGGACAGCATACCTTAGCCCCCTTAGAGGACTTGGGAGCAGGGATACGACGGCGATTGGCTTGGTGCTGGTACTGAGCCGAGGACCTCAACAGCTTGGAGCGGGCCCGATGCCACGTCCGGTGGCACCGCCGGACATGAGCCTGGACTGGGGAACAGAAACGTCCTTTCCTGGGAAGGAAAAAGAGGAGGCTGATATCCATAAAGACACTGGAACGGTGACATACCTGTAGCAGCAGTCGGCAGAGTGTTGTGAGCGTAGTCGACCCACGAAACTTCAGAAGCCCATTTGTGGGATTATCGGAAACCATGCAGCGAAGAGTAGCCTCATCTTTGATTGGCACGCTCAGCTTGGCCATTGGTTTGAGGGTGATAACCGAAGATAAACTGACAGAAGCCCCCAGAGCAGAGCAAAACCCCTTCCAGACCGCAGAGATGAACTGTGGACCACGGTCAGACACAAATCCAACGGAAGCCCGTGAATCCGGAACACCTCCGGACAAGAACCTCCGCCATCTCGGCAGAAGGTAATTTCGGAAGAGGGATTAGACACAAACTTGCTGAATCGTCGACCACCGGAGGATGTCGTCTTACCCTCAGGAGGAAATCCAGGCCAAAATCCAAAGCCAGGTGCGACCAAGGACGGGAGGAAGGATAGGGGTCGCAGGAGACGGCGGCGGGCCTGTTAGACCCCTGTGTTCGGGCACACACAGGACAAGCAGCACAAACGTCCGCGTATCCGCTCCATGGTGGCCACCAGAACCTTCGCGAAGAAACACCAGAGAACGAGAGACTCCAGGAGGCCCGTGAGTCTAGATGAATGAGCCCATAGCAAAACCGCAGATCTCATGGAAGAAGGCACAAAAGACAACCCGGAGGGCGTTACCTGGACCCGGGTGTTCACGTAGCGCAGCCTGACCTCCTCCTCAATCCTCCAGGTGATCGCACCTATCACGGCGCTGGGAATCATGGTGTCCAGAGTGGCAGAATCATAGTCACACTTACTGAATGCACGAGACGCGCATCAGGTTTGACGTTGCGCGAACCAGGTCTGTACTCAGTCACGTGTGAACTGGAAACGACCAAAAAACAACGCCCACCTGGCCTGTCTGGAATTCAGTCGCTTGGCGGAACGGATATACTCTAAATCTTGTGGTTGGTCCACACCACGAATGGAGCTCACCCCCTCAACCAGTGCTGCCATCCTCCAGCGCCAGTTTGACTGCCAACAGATCCCGGTCACACCACGTCATAGTTCCTTTCGGGGGAGAGGAGCGACGGGAGAAAAAGCACAAGGATGCATCTTGTCATCAGCAGCCCGCTGAGACAGAACAGCACCAACGCCGACGTAGAAGCATCGACTTCAACAACAAAACTGTTTTAGTGGAGTCAGGATGGACCAGAATGGGCGCTGTAGTGAACCACTTCTTTAAGTCTGAAAAAGCCTCACTAGCCGTAGGGACCACTGGAAGGTTCGAGAGGTAGAGGTGGACACGAGGGGGGCAGCTACTCGGCTGTAATTGCGAATAAACCTCCGTAAAAGTTAGCAAATCCCAAAAACCTCTGCAACTGCTCCTGTTCCCGGTTCAGGCCACTACCACTGCTTTCACCTTGCAGGATCCATCCTTATCACTTGAGAGATTATATTGCCAAAAACGTGATAGTAGGTGTATGGAATTCACATTCTCGCCTTTACGTAAAGACGATTCTCCAAAAGGCGTTGTAGCCCTGACGAACATGGTGGATGTGCTCCGCTGGATCCCTGGAAAGATCAAAATATCATCAAGATACACGAACACCAATCTGTTGAGCATGTCCCTGAAGATATCATTAACCATGCTCTGGAAGACCGCAGGGGCGTTGGTAAGCACCCAAACGCATCACTAGATACTCAAAGTGTCCAAGTGGCGTATAAAGGCAGTCTTCCATTCGTCTCCCTCTTTAATGCGAACCAGGTGATAGGCATTGCGTAGGCCAGCTTAGAGAAAATGACCGATCCCTGTAGAGAGTCAAAAGCGAGGTCATGAGAGGCAAGTGGTACTTGTTCTTTACCGTAATGTTATGACCTCTGAAATCAATGCAGGGCCTGAGGGTGCCATCTTTTTTCCCCACAGAAGAAACCTGCTCCAGTGGAGATGAGGAGGGAAGAAACGCCAGATGCTAGCGACTCCTTGATGTAGGTCTCCATAGTCGCGTTCAGGTTGGATAGGTTGTAGAGGCGACTCCCGGGAACGGAGAACCAGGCAATATATCAATGAGCAGTCGTAGGGGCGGTGAGGCGGTAAAGAGAGGGCTGTTGTTTGCTGAAGACCAACTGAAGGCATTGATAATCAAGAGGAACATTAGATAAGTCTGGTTCTACAGTGCCGTACACGTGCGGAAAACGGACTGGGGTGTGGCAGAGGTTAACAGCTGCATGACCAACGCAGTACCATAAATATCCTCGAGGTGGACCAGTCAATGTTAGGGTTATGGTGAACCAACCAGGATGGCCAGACAGTGGCACAAAGGGAGAACTAATAACAAAAAAAACTTATTTGTCGATGTGGTTACCTGATAATTGTAACCTAACTGGGCCAGTGCGGGCAACACACCGGGCCAATAACCTACATCAAGGGCATTAGCGTCAAAAGGCTTATCCAGTAGTACAGTGGGGATCTTATGCTCTGCTAACACTTCAAGAAAACTCTCATCTGCTCCAGAATCAATAAGTGCTAACAGGCTACTAGACTGACTGGTAAGTGAGGTGGCGTGAAGTTGGGTGCGTGGACGAGGAGATAGGAGGAGTAGCTGCTCTACTCGCTAGGATTTTCCTCCCATCTAGCGAGCTTGCCGTTTGAAGTTGTCGGGGCAGGATACCAGGAAGTGTCCAAAAATGGCCACAGTACAGACAACACTGATTAGAGATGCGGCGCTGGCGCTCCACGGGTCCAGACGCGGCGACCAAGCTGCATAGGCCCTCTCTAGAAGGAGAAGCACGGCGGTAGTCAGAGTTGGTGGTCCCTGGGTGAGCAGTCTCGGAAAACGGAAGGTCGGTGGGGTTAACGTACTCCCTTGTCGCGGGTTTCGAGACCTCCTCCGCTCCCGAGGCGATTGTCAATACGAATAGAGATAGAGACTAGTGCATCCAAATCCACGGGTTCGGGATAAGAGATTAATTCATCTTTTATGACTCACTCAGACCCCTGGAAAAAAGCCGCTTGGAGAGCCACCGCGTTCCAGCCGCTCCCTCGGCCAGCGTGCGGAACTCCACGGAACTCGCTACACTCCGGAGTCGCCTGGCGAGAGGAGAAAGCAACCTGGGGAAGAGTAAGGACCACTTGCGGATGGTCGAAAACCTTGCATAGCCGAGCAGAAGGTGGCGTAGGACGAGGTAGGAGTGGACTGCTTTCATACAGCGGAGGCCCATGAAGAGCATCCCCTTTCAACAGCCCAATAACAAAAGCAATCCTGGATCTGTCCAAGACGTGGTGCGGGCTGTTGTTCAAAAACCAAATCACACTGCATCGAAAATGATCGACAATGTCCCAAAACTCCCTCATACCATTCGGCGTGGGAACCCACGGTTCCGACCTGGCAGTGTGACGGGTGGCGTGGGATCCGCAGTGTGGGATCCGGTGGTGGGGCTGCAGTAGCGGATAGCTGAGTACGCAGCCCCGTGACGTCAGCGGTAAGTTGTCGCAGCCCATCATAATCTCCCTGAGAGACTGACTGTGTTGTCCGAGAGGGTATTCTTGCACTGACACTGCATGTTTGACTGCGTCTAAGTCGCTGGGTCCATACTTGGCCGGATTGTACTGTCAGATATGGTTCAAAAGGACCCAGAAGCAGACAAGACGGAAGGTATTTTACAAGTTATTGCAGTGTAGTCAGGACCAGTAATACAACTGGGTGGCAGGCTAGACATCAGGCAGTAGAAGCAGGCAGAATGCTTCTTGGCGTAGCAGGCAGGTAAAGTAACAAAACAAAACGTCCTCTCCACATGAATGCGGTAACATCCGGCAAAGACTGAGGAGAACTGCAGGTCTAATAAAGCAACACAGAGAGAGCTGATATGAATCAGTGTGCTAATCAGTCAGGAAGTGAGCCTGCCCTACCAATACCAGAGGAAACA
>NC_045756.1:6869015-6870599 GCF_008692095.1 Etheostoma spectabile
AAACACAATCAACCACACACACCCCCCCAGCCAAGTCATGATTGAGACATCCTGACAGGTTTTAACAACTACTTCTCATGAATTGCTAGTCAACTGGTGGAAAAACTACCTGAGCAGTCAGGGCAGTACAGTGAAAGTAACATCCCATCCTTTCCTATCCTTGACTTTTATTCTCAGACTTTTGTGCTCAGGCACAATGCAGAGACTGTGGGGTCCCACAAAGAAGTGTCTTGGGCCCACTTTTTTCCTACTGTATATGAATGACCTTAAGTCTGTATGTTAACGTGAACTTTTTTATATGCAGATGATTCTGCATTATTGGTTTCTCATAAAGATAATAACATAGTTGAAAGCACTCTCAGTGGAGAACAATTGAATGTCAGCAGGTGGATGTAAGAAAATAGTCTCGCTCCACCTACGGAAAATGGAAGCCATACTGTTTGGATCAAAGATAAAACGGAAAAGATCCCCTGGGTTTAAGGTCTTAGTTGGAGATAATGTAAAAGGACTCAGTTACTTACCTTGGTTGTGTGCTGGACTGCCACTTGACTGGAGTGGGCTAAGCGCTGCCAAAGTTAATCAAAGAGTATGTTTCTGGGCAAGAAACTCAAGGTTTCTGAGTTTCTGGCTAGTAATAAGAAGATACTGGCGTTGTAAGCACTGGTCTTCTTGTGCACTGATTCGCTAGTCAAGGACTTCAATAAGTCACATCAGCCAAAATGGATGCCGCTTACTTCTCTGACTGACAATGGCATGGACCACACCAAACAGACTTGAGTCACTAACCTTAAAATGGTGGGATGAGAGAGGGACAGCTAAAAAATAAACTAAAAAGTCCTAGGGAGCACAACACCAAAGCTGCCGCCTGTGGCACCACCTAGATCTAACAGCTTATAAATTCAACTGTTAATTAGTCTTGCTTTGGTTGTAGTATGTATGCTACATAATGCTGTTACATGTATGCTGAATGCTGATGTGACCAAAAAATCTTTGAATTTGGTCCAGTATTGAGCGAGATCACAGTGAGCGGCCGGCTCAAATCAAGCTGCAATGTTGGCTAAATCCTGCAGCTGCCAGGTTTCGAATCTGACAGTAAAAAGTGAATCTGAAAGTAAAACTAATTATTTTGCGCCTGTTCTAAGTCATATGAGTCTATTGGGGGGGGGGGATCTTTTTGAGGCCAGAGGGCATCACATGAAGGCCTGGTAGTTAAAATTCTACATTTGTCCGCTATGTTCAATTTGCTTCAAAGCCTTGCACACTTCATGGAGACCTGCTCTGAAACTACATAGTTCACATCAAAGAGCAAATGTATTTCTCCATTGCAGGCCTTTAAAACCTTACTGATGCCGCTTTGAAATCCAAATGATCCGCTTAGTTGGTATTGGGCTGCGTGGGGAACAGCTGGAGCTGCTCTTCATGTCATACTTTCTTAATCCCTTTTGTTGCTGAGTTAACAGATGCCAGTCAGCAAACAGGAAGTGGAACATACAGTCCCCTGACCAATCAGCAGCAGCATGTCAGGATGACTTGCTGCTGCTGCCCAGCGGTCAAGGTCAGAGGAAGTTCCTGCAGAGGAAACAG
>NC_045756.1:6870609-6870790 GCF_008692095.1 Etheostoma spectabile
TCTCAGTTCATCTTTTTAACTAAACCTCTAACATTAGGAGAGCATTACGGAACTTTAACATTTTAACATGATGATATATACATGTTGATGCTTTGAATAAAAAAAAATTAAATGTAATGAAGTAATAAGACAATATTTTCATCTCAAATGCAGAAAGTTCAATCCCAATCCCTTGTTTTCT
>NC_045756.1:6870800-6871236 GCF_008692095.1 Etheostoma spectabile
AAACACAAAATGTCCAGAAATCAGATGCAAAAAAAAAGGTTGCCTTTTCGTTGAATACTGTTTTTCCCTAACGTGTTTTTGTCATTGTGTTAAAGCAGCAGTCAGGGTTTAGAGACCAGACTCCATTAACACTCTGAGCTAATTTAAGATGTTCAGCTGAAACAACCAAAATCAAAGTTTATCCCCAAGAAGAAGAAGTACTCATATCCTTTACTGAAGAAAAAGATATACCACAGTTTAAAAATACTCCTGAAATGTTACTGCAGTAAAAGTACAGAGGTATTACAACAAAATGTCCTTAAAATGTCAAGTTCTCATCATAAAGATTGGCTTCTTTCAAACAGTTTTATCAACATAGAATGACATATTCTGTTTTTAACACTAATGAATACATGTTAGAGTATTTTAATGTCCATCAGTGTGGCCATATGTGTGC
>NC_045756.1:6871246-6874649 GCF_008692095.1 Etheostoma spectabile
TTAGATTAGTACTGCATCATGTCCTATTGTTTTATGTAGAACGTCACTTACAACCACAAAGCAACAACTATCGTCTAAGTGACTAATGTGAAAAACAGTCTTTGACATTGGTCATTGGTCATTGGCGAGAACGCTGTAACCGACAGCCATAAACCGGGCTGCAATGTAGCCCTCCGTCCACTAAAAAGTTTTGTGTGAAGGTCGCAATTTGCCCGTTGTTTTGCTGCTGCAGCAGTCCGGCCTAATACTGGACCAATGCCAAAGATTGTTGTTCCAGTCAGTCAGACACAAACACATGGGGAAATAGGGTGAAGAGGGGGTGGCAGTTGCTCAGTCCGTAGGGAGTTGGGTTAGGAACCGGAGGGTCGCTGGTTCAAAAGTACGGAGTTTGGACTGGTAGCTGGAGAGATGCCAATTCACCTCTTGGCCACTGCCAAGGTGCTCTTGAGCAAGGCACCAAATCCCCCCAACAGCTCAGGGCGCTGGTCCAGCACTGACAGCCCCACTCACTCTGACATCTCTTCCTTAGTGCATGTATAGGACCTGAGCACGTGTGTGTAGTTCAGGCCTTGGTGTAGTGTATGTAATACTCCCTTGTCCCCCTCATCTCTGCTATCATCCACTCCTCCCTGTTACACAATGGAACTCTTACATCCTTCAAAAACTGCTGCCATCACCTATTTTGAAAAAACCTGGTGCCGACCATCCAACTTCAACAACTTCCGTCCTATTTCCAATCTTCCTTCTCTCCAAAATTCTTGAAAAAACAGTTGCCTCTCAACTTATTACCTATCCCACAATAACCTGTATGAACAGTTCCAGTCCGGTTTCCGCCCCTCCATAGCACTGAAACAGCACTCATCAAAACACCAACGACCTCCTCATGGCAGTGATTTGGACTCCTCACCATCCTCATCCCCTCGACCTGAGTGCAGCATTGGACACCATCTGTCACACACCCTCTCAATAGGCTATCTTCCATTGGCATCACCCACACTCGTTAGACTTGTTTCATCTTACCTCTCTGGTCGCACACAGTTCATTCAACTCAGTCTGTGAAACATTCCCTCCTCCGTCACTTCAGGTGTGCCCCAGGGCTCTGTTTGGGGCCCCTACTCTATCATTTACCTGCTTCCTCGGCAATATCTTCCGCAAATTTAACATTCACTTCCACTGTTACGCCGATGACACCCAGCTCTACCTTCCACCAAACCCTCGTCCACTCTCCGCCCACCTCCCCTACGGATTGCATCTCTGAAATAAAAAATCTGGCTCACCCAAAACTTCCTCAAATTAAACAGTAATAAAACCGAGGTCTCCTCATTGGCACCAAAGCCACTCTTTCCAAAACAGACGGTTTTTCCTCACCAATGACACTGCTCCGTCTCACCCTCCCCAAGGTTAAGAGCTGGGTGTCATCCTGACAGCACATTATCCTTTCAACCCCATGTCATAACATTACCGGTCTGCCTACTTCCACACTACGTAACATCAATCGCTCCGCCTCGCACCCTCCCTTACCCCCCACATGCTGCAATCTTGTCCACAGTCTCGTCACTTCCCGTCTCGATTTTGCAACTTCTCTCTTCGGTTCGTCACAAATCCCTACACAAACTCAATTGGTCCAGAATTCAGCTGCCCGCATCATAACTCGAACCCCCTCCATCCACAACATCATCCTGTCCTCCAACAGCTCCACTGGCTCCCGGTCCCGTCCGTATCAAATTCAAAATCCTTCTATTAGCATTCAAGGCCATCCACAACCTCGCCCCCCCATATTGTCTGATCTCCTCCAGCGTCCCACTCCCTTCGCTCCCTCAGATCTCTTCCTCCATAAAACTGTCTGGCCCCCGCCTGTCTCACCACCATGGGGGCAGAGCATTTAGCCGCTCTGCTCCCCGTCTCTGGAACTCACTACCCCCCAAATCAGAAACATTGATTCATTCCCCCATTTCAAATCAAACTAAAAACACATCTGTTTATAACTGCCTATTCCACTTAAATGTCTGTTGCTCCGCCTTTTCTGTTGTATAGTTTGTTTGCTGTATAGTATTGTTTTTCGTTGTATAGTATTGTTTTTGTTGTATAGTTTGTTTTTGTTTTGCTGTAGTATATGTTGCTGTTGTATAGTATTTGTGTTTGCTGTTGTATAGATTGTTTTGCTGTTGTATAGTATTTGTTTGCGTGTATAGTATTTGTTTTTGCGTTGTATAGTATTTGTTGCTGTTGTATAGTATTTGTTTTGTGTTCTTAATTAGGATTCCCTGCTGGGCGTCCTTGAGTGCCATGAAAGGCGTCTTTAAATAAAATGTATTATTATTATTATTATAACAAGTGTAAACTATGTTTTCCCCATAGGGGATCAATAAACAATATAAATTAAATAAAAAAATAAAAAACGGAGGTTGAAAAGAAAACAATTATCCCTTAAAGGGTTCCACATTATAGAAAAGATTTCTAGGGAGGTCGACCTTTTGCTAAACCCACCAGACTCAGAAGATGTAATTAAACAGTAATTTTAGCATTGTAAAGGCAGAAACAAAATAAAACTATTTAAAGCCCCTTTACGTCAACTTTCCACTTTTCCAACCATCACAACTCTACTTGTCTACTAAGGTCTCAAAGAAGTTTAAAAAAAAAAAGCTTATTTCTGTGGGAATCTTTTCCATATTATCGTCAGACACTATGGCAAAATAGCACTTTAAGTGGACCAAATTGACGATGCACATTTCCCCCATAATTCAATTCAATTCAATTCAATTTTATTTATAGTATCAATTCATAACAAGAGTTATCTCAAGACACTTTACAGATAGACCACACTCCAGAATTTACAAGGACCCAACAGTTCTAATAGTTTCCTCCAGAGCAAGCAACAGTGCGACAGTGGCGAGGAAAAACTGCCTTTTAGGCAGAAACCTCGGTCAGACCCAGGCTCTTGGTAGGCGGTGTCTGACGGGCCGGTTGGGGTTAGAATGAAGAGTGGCAATAAAAATAGAAAAAATTAGTAGTTTAAGGTTACATTGCTGCTCGTTCTGTGGCTGCCGGTCACAGCGTTCATGCTTAACCCTTGGGTTGTCCTCCACGGTCAATAACCCCCCCAAAATTGAACTTTTTGTCCCTTTTTCAGACTTTTTTTTAGTTTTCATTAACACCACCTTACCACCTCTAGTTTTACACTACTTTTTGGAATTCATGGTCAATAACCCTTATTTCTATTTGTATAGAATTTTACCTAATATTTGAGTTAAAAAAGCAGAAATTATGAACTATTTTGACTAATAGTTAAGATCAGAAGAATGAAAGTGATCAATTGTATTTGCAAATAGCGTTGTAAGGAATCCAATCCCTTTTTCTCTGGTAATTTTGCTTAAAAAGAAACCCATATTTCAGATAGACATTT
>NC_045756.1:6874659-6879577 GCF_008692095.1 Etheostoma spectabile
TCAAATTTGACCCGAGGACAACAGGAGGGTTAATACTGGACCATTTTTAAAGATTGTTGTTCCTTTAATTCACATGGACACAAAAACATAGGAAAGTAGGGGCCAGGTTGAAAAAAAACAGTAGTTACCCTTTAATGTCACTGCTGATGACTAACAGGTCAGAGTGTCTGTTTGGGTCGAGGTCACTCACACACACACACACTTCCCTGTTCTGATGATGTGTGTGTTTTTGTCAGAGGTGGAGGAAGTATTCTGATCTTTTACTGCAGTAAAAGTACTATTACCCAGGTAATTCTAATTAAGCATTCGTACATATACAGTAGCTATGAAAAGTAACACTGTAACTAATTGTATACATTTGTCGGCTATTTTTAACTGTAAAGATCGCTTTCATAAGATATAATTTCAATTGTTGTGCACAACGTTTGGTAAGATAGCAAACAAACCTGCTTGTGAGAATGTGCTGCTCAAAAAATGAATAAAAAACGCAGAAAGCAACAAAAACAACAAAAGATCTCATACAGCATCAGAAAAACATTGAAAAAAGCGTCAAAATACTAAAGTAACAGAAAAGTGATTTATTATTAGTAAATAACACTATATTCTGTTGTTAGAGTAGTATTTAATGATGTACTTCATGTAAAGGAGTAACTAAAAGTATCCTTGCATAGGTGTGTGTGTGTGTGTGTGTGTGTGTGTGTGTGTGTGTGTGTGTGTGCGTGTGCGTGTGTAAAAAGGGGAAGTAGTGTGTGTATATAAACTGATGCTGAAGTCAATCTCATCATCATCTGATCTGCTCATCAGAGACTCAACAGACCCACTTCTCTCCTTCATCTGAGCGGTGAGACACACACACACACACACACACAAACACACACACACACACATTGTACTACTAAATTGCGCAAACAATAAGTATCATAGTATAGGACACCTATTCTGTGATACTTATTATTTGTGCAATTTTATTTGTATGCAAAGATTAACATGTTCATTTTTAAAGGCTATAAATTTCATTATACATACTTATCATAAAGTACTTCAAAAACTGATTTCATGTACTTATTCAATTTAAATTTACAGATTTCTCCTGTATATGTTTTTAAAACTTGAACATATCAAACGAATTACAAATATAGAGTGTGAATTTACATGTCCATTGCAAAAGGTGTATTATCAGCTTTGTGTACTTAAATTATCAAAAGTAAAAGTACTCGTAATGTAGAACGGCTTCTTGAGTGATTTTTTATTTCACGTCTTTTAAACACAATGTAGAAGAAGATCTGAAATTTGTATTATTATTATAGCAATTATAAGGACTGCAGATGTTATTAAAATAATATCTTATATTTTTACATAATTGAATTCAACGTGTGGAATATTTTGTCCACATGTGACCATTTGTATTCCCCGTCCAGAGTGACAGTGTCTCTGTGGGGTTTTATGATGACATCTTATAAGGATATAATGATATACTCAACACATAATTTGATAGCATTCACGGTTTTAAGTTCTTTTTACTCAGGATTTTCTTTAACAGTATGAGCTGCAGACAAATGACTGAAAATATTCCTTTATTTAAACAAATTGTGCAAAGAAAACAGTTGTTTTGGCTTCAAGACACCAGCCAGTGACGCACCAGGTAGATAAGCCAGTTTGTGATTGGTTCCCGCAAAATTGTGAACTGAAGCAGGAGAATTAAACGTGCTGGTTTCCAGACCGAGCTGCAGGGAGAAATCAGATCGCCACGCGTAAAAAAAAACTAAAGAAATACAAAAAAAGTCATACTTGAAAAAGTTGTGGAACCTCCCTGATCCATAAAAAGTGAAATCCAAAGCAGATTGCACACTAAGTCATTTATAAATTTCATTGTGTGATTCAGTTTTTATGTCAACCGCTTGCCATCTTCACACATTTACATTGATTATTAACCGATTTATCACACATTAGGACATCTGTACTATTTGCATTAATTCCTGCATTAAATATGTGTTTATTGGTCTGTGCAGTGACTTCAGTGAAACCTCCGGCCATCATGTCTCCATCAAAGAGGAAGTTCAACCCCTTCAAGGGGCGATACCCGGAGAAGGTAATGCACCACTGACAACAAACACATTACAAATTCAAAAAGAAGAAAGGCCCAAGGCACTCTATCTCCAAAAAGTTAAAAAGCTGAAGTTATTATTGGAATTATTTTGTCTAACATTTAAGATAAGAGGAACATATGTTGATGGGTCAACGTTTTGAAAGCATTATACTTTGAATGAATTGTTTTGGGCAATGTGGTTGAACAAAACCCATTTTTCGGAAATAGAAACTTTAAAAAACGGATCAAGTTTGACCCGAGGACAAATTGAGGGTTAATCGATTAGTTGTCAACAAAATGGTTGAAAAAAGAGGGAAGAAGAATGTTTATGATAAAAAAGAATAATTCAAATCAATTAATCCATTATCAAAATAGCTGGTGATTAATTTTATTGTTGACAACTGCTCGATTAATCGATCCTCTTTTCTGATCTACATCTAAAATTTGCTCCACGTTGATGGACTACAGCAATAACATGTATTCACATTAAATCGTTCCTCTCTTTCTTTCATTGTTTCTTTGATATTAATCTTTAGATGTCAACCTCCAACCTTGTTGGTTTAGAAGAAGATTTCCCAGAGTTTGAGGCTTTTCCTGACTTTCCCACAGCCAGAGCACCTGCACCTGACGGCAGTAAGATCCATTTCCTTAATAATTGTTGTATCTGTCTGATTCAATTCAATTTAATTGTATTAATTGCATCAAAGCATAAAAAGAGTTATCTTACAAAACTTTACAGATAGAGTAGGTCAAGAACACACTATAATTTACAAAGACCAAACAATTCCAGCAATTCCCCCTAGAGCAAGCATTTAGTGTGACAGTGGCGAGGAAAAACTCATTTTAGGATGAAACCTGGGACAGACCCAGGCTCTTGATGGGCGGTGTCTGCCGGTGCCCATTGGGGGGGTGAACAGTGTCAATAACAGTTACAATAAAGATAATGGAACTATGGCTAGAAATAACAGTTGTAGCAGTTCAGGCTGGATGGCCTAGCAGGGCACTGAAGGGTGTAGCAGGGGATAGCAGGGCACTGAAGGGTGTAGCAGGGCGCGGAGCAGGACCCCGGCGACAGCTGCAACAATGATTTAGGTCCCACCTTTATCCAAGGAAAACTGCTGGCAGAGAAAATATAAGGACACTGGGGAATAAGTTCCCCAGAGCTCAGTTAGTAACATGCATTTTTGGGACATGAATGGACTCAGAGAGAGAGAGAGAGAGGGAGGAGAGAGAGAGAGAGAGAGAGAGAGAGAGAGAGAGAGAGAGAGAGGAGCTCAGTGTGTCAAAGAAAGTCCCCCGGCAGTCTAAAACTATTACAGCATAACTAAGAGCTGGTCTAAGGCAAACCTGAGCCATCTCCATAAGGGTTGGTAGATTACTCTGACAACTGTGAAGAAGGGAGATTAATGATGATGATAATAAAAAACTCTGATTAGTCATTGATACAAATGCAAATGTGACGTACTCTCCCTTTCTTCATTTCCTCTCAGCGTCTCCGTCGGTGCAGAATGTCGACATGTGTCAGCAGATAAATAAACCGCAACACAACACGAGCGCCTACGACACCCCAAACCTGGTGGTCCGCCGCGGTCTGGAGTTCCAGATGAAAGTCACCTTCGACCGCCCGCTGGCGGAGAGCGACGACTTCCAACTCGAGTTCGTGATTGGTGAGTTTGAATTCTGGGATAGGAGACAGGTCTACAGGTTTTCCTTGTAAAGTAACATGTGCATGGTCAAATCAAGAACATGAAAAACCGGTAAATGAACCATATAAATTTCCAATTTTTAAATAAGGCTGTTCTCATTAACCATTCATAAACATGTATAGCTCCAAAAAGTAATGCATGGTAATTTCAAAGTATTCCAAGTATTTCTTACTGTATGCAGCACTACAAATCTTTGAAATTGGTCCAGTATTGAGCAACAACATTATGATCAGCAGTTTCAAACCGGGGCTGCTCTACAACCCTAAGGGGCAAATGTGCATCTTCAATTTCGTCCATTGAAAGTGCTGTTTTTGCAACTTACCGGCTCATATTAATATTCTCATAACTGCCTGACAATATTATGGAAAGGATCTCTACAGAGATAGACCTCATCATGATTCGTAGGATATCATACAAATTATTGTTCATACGTTAGGATATCATACCGACCCAGTTAATTAGAGTGTTTTGAACTTCAACACCTAAACACTACATGTTGCATTTATGTAAGAGTGTGAAGACTTACATGAAGTTAGAAAGCTATCAAACTTACTGTGACGTTACAGAGCACAGAAGTTTGAACAGGTGGCTAGTATTGACTTAGCAGTCCAAATCATTATAAAAAATTATGAAGAAATGGTATTATAGTTATAAATATTAACGACATAACACAGAGAGCTGCTGTGTGACAGATGTTTTAAGTGTTCGGCCTTGGCTCGTTTATAGGAACACATTTTTTACATGATTAAGTACAGTATGCGCTTCATGCTGTTTTGAGGCTTTTTTAATGCTTTTTTCAACTAACACTTTCAGAAGTTTCCCTTTCTTTCCTTTCATCACTAATACTCCTCCTCCTCCTCCTCCTCCTCCAGGTGAAAACCCTACACCCAGCAGGGACTCCCTGGTGGCGGTAACCTTTAATTCCCGTAATGGAGGCCCGTGGACGGGTCGGATTGTGGACAGACAGGATGTAACTTTGACTCTGGGCATCACACCGACGCCCGACGCCCTCGTTGGGAGGTTTCAAACGTACGTGGTCTTCGTGGCAGGAACCGGAATGCAGCGTAGCAAGAGGGACGCCGCCACCGACCTGTACATGTTGTTCAACGCCTGGTGTAAAGGTAGG
>NC_045756.1:6879587-6880454 GCF_008692095.1 Etheostoma spectabile
CTCCTGTCACCTGAGAGTCAGTGTTCAGATGTGTCTCTCCTGTCTCGAAAAGCAAAGATTAATCAATTAGTTGTCAACTATTATGAATTGCCATTTATTGTATCTGTGTTTTAATTTGTCACTAAAATAACTAAATGAAATGTGCAGTATATTTTTACTCCGATATATTTCCCAAAAGCATTACACTCGTGGTGGAGATCTGAAATAAAACTTCAGTCAACAGAGTCTTTGAAGTCTTAAATCTTTGTGCAAAGCAGGTTCAGTACATCACAGGGGAGTCTTAGAGGGCATGTTCTAGTGTGAACCATTTCGGAATATCAGGGAATAACAACTTACACATTTACTTTGAAACATTAGAGTTGAAAGCAGAAACTAAGTAAGATAGATACCAGAATTCTTAATTTTACAAGTTTAGTGTTAGTTTTAGTTCAGGAGTTATTCAGGGAGATCAGGGATAACTTTTAAGTAAGTTTATCTATTTTTACAGAGATGCATTGGTGTTTTAATTGACATTGTCGGTAAATTATGTTTGATAAAGTTCTGTTTTCTACGTTAAACTTCAAGAGAGAGTGAGAACAAAATATTTCTTTCAGAGCCTGTTAATGTTTGTGATGAACTGAAGGATGCAGTGTTCCTTTTAGTGTTTAGAAACGTATTGTACTGTTTAAGCTAAATCAAAAGCCTTAAAAAACAGGGCTGTTTTTCTGAGATACGTGGTTCTCACAGGAAAGTGATTCTAAAAAGACATGATGCAAAACAAAACACACATAAACTCCTCTTAAATCTTCCATCAAACAGCTTTAATGTTTCAGAGACTTTCATTTAAGAGTACATTTTGTTTCTGATAATGTATATTTAAAACTCTCG
>NC_045756.1:6880464-6896005 GCF_008692095.1 Etheostoma spectabile
CTTTGCAGATGATGCTGTGTTTCTTCCTAATGAAGCAGAGCGGAACGAGTACGTCCTCAACGACCATGGTGTGATGTATCAGGGTTCATTTGAGAATAGGGAATCTAAGGACTGGGTTTATGGACAGGTTAGTCTGGATCAACTGAGCACACAGCCACAATATGCCTGAAAAGCTAGAAACTGTGGTGCTTAAAACTGACTGTTGCCCCTGAGTGCGTGTGCAGCTTGTTAGAGGTGTATCACCCATTTGTCCACAGCTCACTTGAAAAACTGTGTCACTGGTTGTATAGACCTTTTTAAAAAGCCCAGTCGGCTCTGATTGGTCGGCGTTTCCCCATCTGCTCTCTCGGAGTCTCTGCACCATCATTGCAGCCGGGGAAAGCTGTAATAGCACTGGATAGCGGAACTTTTTTACCTATTCAGACGGAGTTATAGACCTATCTTTATTCAAGAGTGCATTCTTTCAATTTGAGAGCATTTCTCACTGATATTAGGTTCAGATTTTGTAATAATTTGCCTCACACCTCGCTCTCACACTCAAATAGTCACTGCTCGCACTTGGATTTGCTCTGCTTGTGCTCAAACTTTCAGCTTGGACTCAGAAACGTTGTTGATTGGACAGATTTCCTGCCCTCAGCTTTGGCCCTTCTCCTCGCGCTCTCGGCTTGTTTGTGTTACAACCCTATCAAAATAGAAAACTAATAGAATGTGTAAATGTAAAGGTGTAGTGTTGGCCAATGAAAGGATCCCTGCCATGTTGAGTGTGCGTCCTATGCATCCTTCTGCAGTACGCCCAAACCGCAAAGCATGCTGTTTCCATGGTACTGTACCTCCAAAGCTCCTCCAGTCCCGCCTTCCAGACTTTTCTTATATATATATATATATATACATATATCACAATATACACGCTTCTTGACACAGTTTCTAATACTGGCTGTGTGTATGTCTTTGTGGATTGAGTGTTTTGGACCTTGACTGCTTTTTAATTAAAGAAGAAATCTTACTTTACAATATGGGAACTTTAAAGAAATAAAAACAGCCCAGAGCATTTTCCCTCCTATCTCAGAATGTATCTGTGTTTTCTTACTGCAGTTTGAGAGCGGCATTTTGGACGCCTGTATTTACATCCTGGATGCGTCAAAGATGCCGATCGGCGACCGAGGCAACATCATCAAAATGGTCAGGATGGGATCCGCAATGGTGAGAAAACATTTTGCATCTTTAGTTCAGCTAGCTTGGTCCAGAGGGAAATATCTCAACAGCTGTCTGATGGATTCTTAAAAATCTTGGTTCAGACATTTCTGATTACCCAGAGAATGAAGCAGATGATTCCCTGACCTTTCTTTTTCCCTCAGATTAACTCACAGGACGACAATGGCGTGTGTGTTGGGAACTGGAGTGATGACTACTCGCTGGGCAGGTCTCCGACATCTTGGACGGGCAGCGTCCAGATCCTTCTGCAGTACGCCAAAACCGGAGTTCCGGTCTCCTTCGCCCAGTGCTGGGTGTATGCTGGAGTCTTCAACACCTGTAAGAGCATGCATTGTTTTACAGGATACACTTGTCAAACTGCCATGTCAAGACTTTAAGATTACTTTAAGTGTAAATGGCCTACTGGGCCAAGGCCACAACCACATAAAGTAGAGACTCAAAACAAAGACAGAGGCTGCAAACAACTGCAAAGAGACAAAACTACCAAAACACTGACTACAAAATGACTACAACTTATTTCAAAACAACCACAAACAGACCCAAACCCACCACAAAGATTGAAAAAAACATTTACAAAGTGACACAAATGACTACAAAAAGACCAGTGTCTTTTGGGTAAAATCTTTATTTGGAAAGTAACTACAACTGAAAAAAAATTGCAGTGGAGTTAAGACTACAATATGAAATGTTGCCTTAATTCAAAATATTTAGGAAAATCCAAACTTTTAAGGACACCAATTTTCTTTGTGAATGAATAATGTATTGTAAATAAATAAATGTTCTTTTCTTAAAATACAGGGGGCATAAGTCTACACACCCCTATGTTAAATTCCCATAGAGGCAGTCAATTTTTTTTATTACAGGCCAGTTATTCCATGGATCAGAATACTATGCATCCTGACAAAGTTCTTTTGGCCTTTGAAATTTAAATCCCCCCCCCCCTCCCCCATCATCACATACCCTTCATAATACATATAGATAGGCATGGGTAACATTCCATAAGAATATCTCTCAATGCAAATGAAACCAGCTGTCAACTTAAATGAAACCCTGCAGATCTCTATGTATGGTGAAGGGTATGTGATTATTTGGGGGGGGGCTATTTTAATTCCAAAGGCCAAGTGAACTTTATCAGGATGCATAGTATCCTGATCCATGAAATAACTGGCCTTTAAAAATAAAAATCTGCCTGTCTTTATGGAAATTTAACAAAGGGGGTTGTATACTTATGCCCCCTGTATTTTGAAGAGGAACATGTATTTATTTACAAGACATTATTCATTCATAAAGAAAATTTGTGTCATTAAAAGGTTGGATTTTCCTACATTTCTTTAATTACGGCATTAAGATCATTTTCCAAAAGATATTCTTCCTCTTTTTAATCAACTTTAGCGTATTTGTGTAAACTTTCTCAAGCCACTGTGCATATACTGTGTATGTACAGTACAGGCCAAAAGTTTGAACACACCTTCTCATTCAATGCCTTTTCTGTATTTTCATGACTATTTACATTATAGATTATGACTCAAGACATCAAAACTATGAATGAACACATGTGGAATTATGTACTTAACAAAAAAGTGTGAAATAACTGAAAACATGTTTTTATATTCTAGTTTCTTCAAAGTAGCCACCCTTTGCTCTGATTACTGATAACTTGGCATTCTCTTGATGAGCTTCAAGAGGTAGTCACCTGAAATGGTTTCCCGACAGCCTTAAAGGAGTTCCCAGAGATGCTCAGCACTTGTTGGCTTTTTTGCCTTCACCCTTCTTTGTCAAATAGCCCTTACACAGCCTGGAGGTGTGTTTTGGGTCATTGTCCTGTTGAAAACTAAATGATTGTCACATTGAACGCAAACTGGATGGGATGGCATGCCGCTGCAGTATGCTGTGGTAGCCATGCTGGTTCAGTATTCCCTCAACTTTGAATAAATCCCCAACAGTGTCACCAACAAAGCACCCTCACACCATCACCCCTCCTCCTCCTCCTCATGCTTCACGGTGGGAACCAGGTATGTAAAATCCACCCGGTCACCTTTTCTCCGTCGCACAAAGACACGGCGGTTGGAACCAAAGAGCTCAAATTTGGACTCATCAGACCAAAGCCCAGATTTCTACTGGTCTAATGTCCATTCCTTGTGTTTCTTGGCCCAAACAAATCTCTTCTGCTTGTTGCCTCTCCTTAGCAGGGGTTTCCTAGCTTCTATTTGGCCATGAAGGCCTGATTCACAAAGTCTCCTCTTAACGATTGTTCTAGAGATGTGTCTGCTGCTAGAACTGTGTGTGGTGTTCATCTTGTCTCTAATCTGAGCTGCTGTTGACTTGCTATTTCTGAGGCTGGTGACTCAGATGAACTTATCCTGAGCAGCAGAGGTGACTCTTGGTCTTCCTTTCCTGGGGGGGTCCTTATGTGAGCCAGTTTCGTTGTAGAGCTTGATGGTTTTTGCAACTGCACTTGGGGACACATTCAAAGTTTTCGCAATTTTCTGGACTGACTGACCTTCATTTCTTAAAGTAATGATGGCCACTCATTTCTCTTTACGTAGCTGATTGGTTCTTGCCATAATATGGATTCTCACAGTTGTCCATAGGCTGTCGGCTGTGTACCTGACTTCTGCACAAAAACTGATGGTCCAACCCCATTACTAAGGCAAGAAATCCAAAAATAACCTTGACAAGGCCCACCTGTGAAGTGAAAACCATTTAAGGTGACTACCTCATGAAGCTCATTGAGAGAACACCAAGGGTTTGCAGCACGATCAAAACAGCAAAAGGTGGCTACTTTGAAGAAACTAGAATTTAAGACATGTTTTTAGTTATTTCATACTTTTTTGTTAAGTACATAATTCCAGTTCCATTTGATGCCTTCAGTGATAATCTACAATGTAAATGGTCATGAAGACAAAGAAAACGCATTGAATGAGAAGGTGGTTCCAAACTTTTGGCCTGTATACTATATATATATATATATATATATATATATATATATATAGTATATATATTTATATCATTATTATTTACTATATTTCAATGGAGCGGAGGCATGAATGTGTGAAAAAGTGACACGCCATCAACCATTTGATATTTGTTGATAGCATGAAATATTTAATAAGTTGAATATTTCATGTCTCTGCAGTCCTACGCGCCCTCGGCATCCCGGCGAGAACCGTCACCAACTTCAATTCAGCTCACGACAGCAACGGCAACCTGAAGACCGAGCTCATCTGCTTGCCTGATGGCTCGCCGGACAGAGAGAACACCAGGGACTCCATCTGGTCAGTCATGCCTGTTGCTAGGAGATTGCCAGGCCAGAAACTAGACTTCATGTACTCCAATTTGTACTTTATTAAACATTAAAGTACTTTTAGACTTTCCACCACACAGACACAAAATTTCTACAACGAGATGCAAAGAGACACAAAGACAGAAATGTACCAGGACGAGACAAAAATGACTACAGTGAGACACAAAATACCTACTAGGGATGAGCGAGTACAGCATTATCTGTATCTGTATCTGTATCTGTTTACCACATGAATTATCTGTATCCGTATCCATACTCGGACTGGGCGAGGCCTAACCCGGAAGTGGTCATATTTAACCAGGAAGTGGGTCGGGTTGTCTTGAAATGGGCGGAGCTTTAACCGGTATGTTATTTTAAGCAAGCAATTGATATGGGTTGATCAGAAATTGTTATATTTATTGCTGATTAGAAAACTATTTACATGACAGCATCGAGCTTCAGATCAATGGTGTTGTCATGGTAACAAACAAACTATATACAGAACCTTTTGTAACTATGAACAGCTGACAGTTAAAAAAAAAAATCTCCGATGGCAGAGACGCAACGGGAGTTGCATTTAAACCAAGCAGCATGTCTGAAAACCACGTTCACCAGAAATCTACTGGTTACTATGTAAGTACTACAAACCGAAGTTAAAAACAAACCTGAAGCTGAAGAAACCCTAAACGTTAACGGAACAGACCCGCTGACCCGATTGACTGACGGAGCGAGAGAGAGAGGGAGAGAGAGAGAGAGAGAGAGAGAGAGAGAGAGAGAGAGAGAGAGAGAGAGAGAGAGAGAGAGCATTTCTCCGTGTTTTGTGTGTGATAGAGTCGAGCGTGTTTGTAGGCGGGGGGGGCGCTGTGACTATCACAGAACGCTGCGCGGCCAGTTGTGGAGTTTTATTCAATCCGAGCACGGATATTGACTCGTATTACTCGTATAATACTTGTATGATGATGACTCGTATGATACTCGTTTCAGCCGGGTACTCGGATCATCCCTAATACCTACAAAGTAATGCCAACTGAACTAGATGTATACAAGTCACCATTACAGCGGTGGCATTGTGAGCCACTTATACAGGGTTGGGTTGGAAGGGCGGTACTAGGGGAACCCAATTTTTCCTTTCCCAAGCCACATGAACCAGTTCTAACTTGGTAAAATACTTTCAGTACAGTACTTGAGTAAATGTTCTTTCCACCACTGGACACAACCTATCTTTTATTCAAGAGCGCATTCATTGAAACACGTAGCTCACGAGCTACTGGTAGCTCACAAACAGGTTTCCATTAGCTTGCCAAAAGGTTAACAAACCAAAACAAAAAATTACAGGGATATTAAAAGTGAGCTAGCTCACTTTGTGGGCTGAAGACGTGTCATTTTTCTTGGACCCTGATGGGAATATTTTCAATGATGTAGTTAACTATGTGGGCTGGATGTGAAGTTAAGATTTATCATAAGCTTTGGGTATTGCAATTTCATCAAACAGTAGCTTCATTCAGTTTATGTGTGTTATGTAACTAAATATGGGCAATGTGATGCGAGTAGCTCTTGGCCACTTTTGTTTTTTTGAAGTAGCTGTTGGCTGAATTAAGGTTGGAGAGCCCTGTTTTAGATGGTCCGAATACTGCAGTTTCTTTAGGAAAGTCTGTGACAATGACGGATTGGAGGGTAATCAGATATAACATTTCGGTATTACAACGTGTGTAATCTATGGTTTGACTGACTAAACACATGTACAAAAAGGTGTACTGACAGCACGTCTCTGTAGGAACTACCACTGCTGGAACGAGGTGTTCATTAAGCGCGACGACCTGCCGGCTGACCTCGGAGGATGGCAAGTGGTGGACGCCACGCCCCAGGAGATGAGTGATGGTATTACAGACAGACACAGACAGAGAAAGACGGAGGGATCGACAGATACCTGGATCCTAAACATGCTTTTTGTTTTACAGGATATTTTCGCTGTGGTCCAGCTTCCATTATTGGCATCAAGGAAGGTTTCATCTCTCACCCGTTTGACGGAAGGTTCATCTTCTCTGAGGTCAGTTTCTTTCTTTGTTTCTTTAAAGGCCTCATGAAGTGAACAATGCCTTTTTTAAACCTTTGTCTGTATGATGAATGTTCATGTATCTATTGTTGTTTTATATTTGTAAAAAATCATATGATAGTCATAGTCTGTTCTCTTCCTGTGAAAAGTTTTAAATGTTTGATGAGACACCCTGCAACAATGTGACCTTTTAGGGCAAATGTCAGTTTGCTTCCCCTAAAAGTGTTTAAAAGTATTTTTCTGTGTCTGAAAACATTATGGAAAGTATCCTTACCTTTTAGAACCTCTTTTTTTGTAACTAGAAACAGCTTTGAAATCGCTAACGCTAAACCCACCAGACTCCACTAAAAAACTATAGTTTTAGCAAGTACAGAGCCAACATATTTTACATGCAAATGGTAAACAATGTGCTTTTTTAAACCAAAACTAGTGTTGGGTTTGTTGTAAAAGTGAAGAGACAAAACAAAACAGATTTCATAAGTTTTGTTTTGTTTCTGTCGACTTTGAATAAAGTGTGTTTTACGATGCACAATTTTACAGCCATTTCTGTAGATTAATAAAAATCCATGGTAATAGCAATGGCAAAACAAGTTCTTTTGTGAAAGTAAATACAACCTGCACAGTTGCCTATTAATTTACATTGTAGCAGCGATCTTGCTTAATACTGGACCAATGTCAAAGATTGTTGTTCCATCAGTCTACAGTATGAGACAATTCAATTCAATTCAATTTCATTCATGGTATCAAATCATAACAACAGTTACATTACAGGCTGAGGTATGTTCTGATTTGATAACAGCTAGGGGGCGTTGTTCAGCCCGACGCAAAGCCATCACATATGACACTATAAATTTATATTCCCATTCCAATGTAAATTATTGTAATAACAAACAATAATTTCAAATGAAACAGGCCCTCCTGGGTTGCCTGCGCTTACCGAGGCAGCTGCTGTGAAGCGAAGGTAGTTAGCTTACACTAGCAGCAAGCATAGGCTTTTTTTTTTTTTTTGCTAACGCCAAAGATTCTCTATAACTAAAGAGAATGGTGCATGTCTTCCACCTCTCTCTTCTTTTAAAGGCAGAAGAGACAACAAAAATAATCTTAAAGAGAACGCATTACATGCTGATGAAATGTAACACACTGACGGTGTTTCCTCCAGGTGAACAGCGACGTTGTCTACTCCAAGCGGGATCGCTACGGAACGCTGACTCCGTACAGGGTGGAAAGAGATTACATCGGAAAGGGTGTTTTCACCAAATCAGTGGGCAGCGACTCACCAAACAACATCACACATACCTACAAGTACCCTATAGGTAACACACACACAAAAAAACATATTTAAAATTAACAAAAAAAACAATAAGACAAGACTTATCTTATTGGTTTGAATGCACAAGTGAGAATCGAGATCTTTATTACACGGAAACACTATCGTTTGTGTCCACAGGGGATGCCAAAATTAACACAAAATGAAAGTTTGTTTTTGTTTAATGGCACATATAGTAATGTTGAAAAGCTAGCAAGATATAAGAGTAGCATCTCCCCTCCCCCACACAGATATTAACCTAATTTTGATGGTTCCCAACAACGCTCAAGTTAAATAAATAATCAGTTCACTACTTTCATATAATGTGGGTGTTTTTAGTCAATTTTATAGCATTTGGAGAAAAGAACTTTAAAAAAAAAGTGTAAAAAAGAGAGAAAAATGTCAATAAAAGTGACTAAAATGTGAACAAATGTCAAACAAAGTGACAAATGTATATAAAAAAAAAAAAGCTTTAAATTTTTTTTGGAAAAGCTACAAAAAATTCAAAAGGCTCAGAAAAAGTCAACAAATGTTGAAATGGTGACAAAATCATTGGGGGAAAGCCACAAAAGGGTTGAAAAAGACGACCATAACCTTGATAAAAGGTTTTTCATTTTGAATTTTGACTCAGAAAAACACATTTCCAGGTTGGCGGGAAGACAATTAACCGCAGCAATGGCAACTTCTAAAATGTTTTCTCCTCTATTAATACAATATTTTCCTATGTGAGTAAAGTACAAGTACTTTAAATTTGTGCAGCAGCTGTGTTTGTAGATGCTGTGTCTTTAATGTTACTTGATTTAAGACTTGAGGACGTTGGGAGACGTTGGAGTTGGTGATGAAGTGAAATTTGTCTGCAGATAGTGAAGAGGACAAAAGGACTAAGGCCCGGGCGGATGAATTTGGCATACAGAGGGATGAATCTGAGCTGCCTGAGACCACACTGTCTATCATTATTACCACCACTCAGGTAACACACCGGTCTCTATGTCTGTCTTTTAGTACTGAACATTGTGGGTGTCTTGATTTCAATTCAAAAATTGATTGAAATAAAAAATTTTTTTATTAACAAAGAAACACAAACATAACACAGAGAAAGATCAGTGATTCCCTGTCATTGTTTCACTCTCCCTCCCCGCCCCCTTTGCATGTCTAGAAAAACAGACATAGCATAGGGTATCCGGCTAGTAGCATGCAGCTAAAGACACAAGGAAACAGTAGCTTAGTGGTAGTCAGCAGCAAATCCTCCTTCTTCCCCGTGTGGCAACATTTTGCCTTCCCTGGGTTAAGTTATGGAACCAAACAACGGAAGTAAAGATGGGTTCTGACAGGACTCCAAAGTGCATTCAGGTGCACCTTGTAAACTCAGAAAAACTGTTGTTGCAAAGTACCCTTCTGCCAACGAGTGGCTCTCTGTTATTTCCATAACTGCTAAAATAAAAATGTGTAAATCAAATCATATACAGTATATACGCCAGCATATTTATATGTTAAAGGAGGAATAAATGGTTTATTACAACTACACCAGAGTTAAGATTTTAGTAATTTTACAGATGTTTCATGTAAAACAAAAATATCTTGCTCTTTAACAAAAAGGTGTATCTCTGTAGGGATCCGTTCAATAATGTTGTCAAGACACTTAAGATAATAATCACAGTATGTCAGTGGCAAAAACAACATGTTTGTGGACAAAAACTGAACTGCGCAATTCCCCATTAACGTCACATTGCATCTTGCACGTGTTTCACGTTAATATACAAGAAGCTGCTGCTTACTTTGTATGCATCTTCATTAAGTATAAACCATGCTTATTCTACTAATCTAATCAGTTAGCTAAACGTCACAAATGCCTTTTGGATGTTAAACCTGGATGATCTGTAATTTTCTAATGTTAAACTCAGATAAAAAGTTATTGCTCTGGGGCACCTACGTGACGAATTATTCAAAGAGATAGTTACTCTGGATGGCATCATCCTGGCCTCCAGCACTTCTGTGAGGAATCTTGGAGTTATCTTTGATCAGGACATGTCGTATAATTCTCACATTAAGCAAATTTCAACTTTTTTTACCTATGTGAAATTGCAGAAATCAGGAATATCCTGTCTAAAAATGATGCAGAAAAACAAGTCCATCCATTTAGTACTTCTTGGCTGGATTACTGCAATTCTTTATCATCAGGCTGCTCAAAAAAGTCCACAAAGACTTCTGCAGCACGTGTTCTGACAGGAACCAGAAAAAGAGATCACATCTCTCCTGTTTTAGCTTTTCTGCCTTGGCTTTTTGTAAAATCCAGAATATAATTTAAAATCTTTCTTCTCACTTACAAAGCTCTTGATGGTCAGGCACCATCTTATCTTAAAGAGCTCATAGTACCTTACTACCCCACCAGAGCACTGCGCTCCCAGAATGCATGGTTACTTGTGGTTCCTAGAGTCTCTAAAAGTAGAATGGGAGCCAGAGTGTTCAGCTATCAGGCTCCCCTCCCGGACGCTTGTGCTCTCTTGCCCCTCTCTTCTCTCCTCCTATTGCAACCTGCAGGTGTTTCTGGCTCTGGACTTGTGGTGTCTACATCTGCTCCCTCAATGTTCCTGATCAAACCCAACACAAAACTGCTACAATTCTCTCTCTCTCTCTCTCTCTCTCACCCCCAACCGGTCGAGGCAGATGACCGCCCACCCAGAGCCATGGTTCTGCTCGAGGTTTCTGCCTCTGTCACCTAGTGCTTGCTCTTGGTGGGAACTGTTGGGTTTCTGTAAATAACATCCCAGAGTCCGGTCTAGACTTGCTTTTTTATGAAAAGCGCGATGAGATAACTATTGTTGGGATTTGCTGCTATAAAAATAAAATTGTATTGAAATTGAATTCTCCATTTTAGCATTAATAAATCTGTGATTGACCTTGAGGTCTTTAAGGAAAGCCATGAATATGCATTTATCCGGAATCTTTGAGCCTGGCTCCACCTAGTTGCTCTTCCTCAGCCTGGCTCGACCTACGTGAAATCCACCAAGCCAAGATGCACAGATTAGACTAGGTCAAACCTCGCTTTATTGGTTATCCTGGCTTTATAAATTATTCTTTTGTGGAACAGCCCTCAGGTTGAAAAGAAATTCAATGCTTCTCTTTATGTACAAATTCAATGTACTTGTACTCTCCACCCTTCTCGCTAGGTCAAGCTGGGTCAGGACGCCATCGTACAGGTGGATTTCTACAACCAGAGTAATGTCCCCACAACCATCGAAGCCAACCTGACCGGGTCTGTCATCTTCTACACCGGAATCAGAGCCAATCCCTTGAAAAATCACAAATTCACCATCACCGTGCCAGCCAATCAGAGTGAGCGATGTCAGAGAGGAAATAGTGTTTTCGGTTATTAGAGATAACCTCTGTTATATTCTTAAGTGTGTGTGTGTTTGTGTGTTTGCAGTGAAGACTGAGATGGTGAAGATCCCAGCTGACGAGTACATGCCATTGTTGGGCACTCAGCGTTGTCTGCAGTTTATTGTGACTGGACAGGCTGAGGACGAAGCAGTGACTGCCATCAAGGTGCTCATGCTGCAGATCCCGACGCTCACCGTGACGGTAAGACTTGTGTCAGGGTTGAAAATCGGCCACTTTCCCTCTTAAAGATTTAAGTTGGTTTACAGTATTTTATTGTGTTATCTCTGTTAGTTGTTAAGAGAAAGTTAAGACATAGTGCTTTTATTGTGACAGGAAAACCAGAAGTGGTAGAATACTGTAATGAGTGGCTCTTGACTGCAGAGTTGGAAAAAATACTGAAACATTGTACTCAAGTAAAAGTAACAATACTTTCATGAAATTTACTCAAGCACAAGTGAAATTACGTATCTTAAACATCACTCAAGTAAAAGTAATAATAATAATTAAAATGTACTTTAAGTAAAAGTTACATAGTTACATTAAAAAAAAATGGATGTGGGGGATCTCTCCTATGTAGTGAAAATAGATCAATGGGTCCTAAATCTAAACTAATTTTGTTTTTAATTAAAGAAAAATTTATACAAATGCATAAACCTATACAGTATACAAATGGACATATACAGTATACAAATGTAACAATGTAACACATGTAACACAATTTAGCCAGTGTCCTACTTATGTTGTCTTATGGGTTGCTAGTACTAGACAAAAATTAGTGATGCCACGAAACATGTTGGTTTGCTAATTGGCAATTTGCTCTTAATCATGAAAACTTTAATACCAATGCACAATTACTTACCAAAACATAAATACTTACTAAAAAATAAACAGTGTTAATTTTGTCACCTATTTTTAATTCAGTCTTAGTCTTGTGCCAAATGTCCTTGTTAGTTTTAGTCATATTTAGTCATTGACTTATGTTTTCTGTTAGGCAAGTTTTAGTCAACTAAAAATCTTGCCATTTCAGTCTAGTTTTAGTGAAAAGAGAACTCAAGGTATCTTAGTCAAGCTTTAGTCAAAACATTTTAGTTTTTGATAAATAAATTATTTCTGAGATTATTTTTGATAACCATTTCAGTCAAATAGTGTTTCACACATCTTAAATATTGGTTAAATGTTATAATTACACTTGTTGAATGATTTTAGTTGCAACTTTGTTAAACACGTTTTCATATCGAACCTATTTCCTTCATGCAAATACAATCGTACACAGACACATGTTAGATAAGAGACAGGGCTCCTGGGCTCTACAACAGCTTGTTACACATGTTAGATAAGAGCCAGGGCTCCTGGGTTCTACAGCAGCTTGTTACACAAACACATGTTAGATAAAATCTCATGATGAAAAATTTGAGACGATTGTAGAGGAAATCGAAGAGAGATTTAGTTTGTAGATTTAGTTTTTATTTTGTAAAATAAATTTCAGTCTCGTCTTCTTTTGTCAACAGTAATGTAGGTTAAGTTAGTCTTAGTCAGTGTTTTTGGACAATGGTGCAGTCTCGTCATCGTCTCGTCTTAGTCATGGAAAACATTGACAAGCATATTTAGTCTTGTCTCGTCTCACAAAATGAACACTACCTTAGATTAGATGTGGGGTTTTGAGTATTGAATGTTGCCAGTTCAGTCACCTTTGGCAAGCACCTCCGGCATTGAGTAATGATACTATTGGCCCTCTGGAATTCAAATGAAGTGTTGCCAATGATTTTTCGTCGTTTTGGCCAGCAGAATTCAAAGTTTCAGCTACCATTTCTCCTTAAACAGTCTCTGAACAGTCATCGCTCTCCTGATCCACCTCCATCTCGTTCTCAATCTCGCCTGGTAGGAAGCCTAGATGCTGATTTGTCAATGTAGTGGTTCCGGGCGGGAATTTCTTTCTTCCTTTCGGTCTTTGTTAGTCAAAGATTTATTTATTTTTTTACTTAGTAACGAAGGGAAATTGTATTGTAGCAAAATACAATACTGTAAGCAAGTGCATTTTAAATTACAAGTTTTAAAAACTACTTGAAAAATACAAAATACACAACAAAACAAAAACACTACTACTGAATGTATTTCTTACTTTCCACCTCTGGTTGTCTGTGTTGTTTTTGTCTGGGCGATGTAATAAACCTTTGGTTACATTAGCACAGCATCATTAAAACCATAGGGAAACTGGCATTCTTTTTTTTATAGGAGATGTTGTTGACTTGTGTTGTTGTTGCTCTTCTTTTTCTACTACATCTTCTTCTGTGTTTCCAGATTAGCGGCTCACCTATGGTGCAGCAGGAGATGTTTGTCAACGTTTCCTTCACCAACCCCTTCAACTTCGCCCTGAAGTCCTGTAGCCTCTCCATGGAAGGAGCTGGAGCCATGAGCGAAAAGACACATTTCTACAAGTACACACACACACACACAAACACACACACACACACACACGGGCACAGAAAGTGGGAGTGCTGGGGATGCTGGAGCACCCCCTGGTGGCCCAGCTTTCAAACTGCGATGACAATAAAATGATAGCTTCTAAATATCTCTGGCTGATCTTTCTGTTACACGGCATTTAATGCCATGTTTGGGGTGTGTGGGATGAAGAGAGGGATATATTTTGTAATTTTAAAACAATAAACATTCCACTCAGTCAAAGAACTTGCTGGCTAGGTGGAACTGATGATCTAGTTGGGCCTCTGTTTACCAGTGTCTACTGCTGGCTCCAAAAGGTCTTTCTCAGCTCTTCACCGCCTGAAAACCTGGCTCCATATAAGTTAGTGATACTACAGCACTATCACTCAGAGTAGATTTTCACACATGGCACTGCTTAACGTCCACAAAGACATTTTGGTGGAACTGATATTCAAGGTCTCATGGCAGAGTTTATCAGATTTGGATAGGCTTAGTTTTTTTTCCATGGTGGGTTTTTGGACCTCGCTGTGCGGGCCATGTTGGGACAAGCTTAACGTGGTTTAAGTCATGGCCAACCGCATGGCGGTGACGGGACCGTTTTCTCCACTTAAGAGAAAACGTTTTCTTTACTCAGAAATTGCAAGCATTAAATCTTCATAAGCAAGCCTAAAGTCTCATGATTCCATTAAGCCCAAACACAAAGCATAAAATGACTTATAGCAGTTACAATCCTGTTATGAAGTAAAGAAACACAAAAAGATTCTGCGCCGCAATTGTCAAAAGTCAAGTGTGCATCCATACCTTTTTCCTCGTGTCTTCATTCACATTGTTGAAAGATCGCCAAATACTTTCTTTTCCTACATCGCCAACGATCCAAGAAATAAGAACACCCAAACAATTTAATCCAAAAGGAGCTGGTCCTCTCACAATCTTGTAGGCTCTGGCCGAGTTCTGACATATAGAAAGCTGAATAGTTTGTCATTTCTGGACTTTGATTGCTTCTGTCTTCTCCCCTGCGTCTGACACATTGTTACTCTGCACACCGGCAAATTCTCTAGCGGACAAGCATTTGGTTGACACGTTGCGTCAGCAAATCAGTCTAGTGTAACCCGAGCTGACCCTAATAGAAGCCAATGATGTCGCAGAGTTCAGGGAGGACCAGCGTGGTAAAGATTGACAACTATTCCTTCCAATTAAAAGTCGATGTTATGAAACGGGCCTACCTGTTTAGCCAATAAGAAGACAAATTGATTGATACCAAACTTGTCCAGAAAATTTTAACCCTGTGATTGCTGCAGCTGTGTCAAAGCACAGCTTGGAGGTGTGTTTGGGATCATTGTCCTGTTGAAAAATAAATGATGGTCCAACTGAACGCAAACTGTATGGCATGGCATGTTGTTGCCTCGAATTTTGAATGAATACCCAACATTGTCACCAACAAAGTACCCCCACACTATCACCCCTCCTCCTCCATGCTTTACAGTGGGAACCAGGCATGTAGAATCCATCCGGTAACCTTTTCTCCGTCGCACAAGGACACGGCGGTTGGAACCAAAGATCTCAAACTTGGCCTCATCAGACCAAAGCCCAGATTTCTGCTGGTCTAATGTCCATTCCTTGTGTTTCTTGGCACAAACAAATCTCTTCTGCTTGTTGCCTGTCCTTAGCAGTGGTTTCCTAGCTTCTATTTGATCATGATGGCCTGATTTGTGCGGTCTCCTCTTAAAAGTTGTTCTAGAGATGTGTCTGCTGCTAGAACTCTGTGTAATATTCATCTGGTCTCTAATTTGAGCTGCTGTTAACTTGCGATTTCTGAGGCTGGTGACTAAGATGAACTTATCCTGAGCAGCAGAGGTGACTCTTGGTCTTC
>NC_045756.1:6896015-6896357 GCF_008692095.1 Etheostoma spectabile
GCGGTCCTCATGTGAGCCAGTTTTGTTATAGCTTTTGCTGGTTTTTGTGACTGCACTTGGGGACACATTCAAAGTTTTCGCTATTTTCCAGACTGACTGACCGTCATTTCTTAAAGTAAGGATGGCCACTCGTTTCTCTTTACTTAGCTGATTGATTCTTGCCATAAAATGAATTCTCATAGTTGTCCAATATGGCTGTCGGCTGTGTATGAACCTGACTTCTGCACAAAACAACTGATGGTCCCATTGAAAACCATTTCAGGTGACTACCTGATGAAGCTCATTGAGAGAACACCAAGGGTTTGTAGCACTATCAAAAAAGCAAAGGGTGGCTACTTTGAA
>NC_045756.1:6896367-6897320 GCF_008692095.1 Etheostoma spectabile
TATAAGACATGTTTTCAGTTATTTCACACTTTTTTGTTAAGTACATAATTCCACATTTGTTCATTCATAGTTTTTATGCCTTCAGTGATAATCTACAATGTAAATAGTAATTAAAATTAAGAAAACGCATTGAATGAGAAGGTGTGTCCAAATGTTTGGCCTGTACTGTATATATAATATAGGCAAAATATGTATACATACAGAATATTTTGCCTTAACTTTTGTACAGAGGGAGCAAGTAGAGACACGTTGTTCATCTTTATATGCAGGCTATGGTGAAAACATGTTGTGGTTGTTTGACCCGTGTGTATTTATACCCGTACACCTGTGTGTGTTTCAGAGTCATTGAGCCTCAGGCTTCCATCGCCTGGAAGGAGTCTTTCAACCCTCGGCTGGATGGAAATCGCAGCCTTGTGGCGGTGTTGGACAGCAGCAACCTCTGTGAGGTAACCTCCACACCTTCCTCTCTCATATTACCAGCAGTATAAAAGTAAAGTGCAATACATTAACAATAAATTTGCCTCACACTTCAACAAAGAAAACCTTGCTGTAAACAGTTTTCAGATAATAGGAAATAAAATAGAAATTAAGTGCAATGTATTTGTATTTATTTCTCACAGCAACAAGTGCTCCAGTGAGTTCATTATGTTTCTACTTCTATATCTCAACAAAGTACACAGTTGCCATACAATGTGTGTTTAATGTATAAATCTGTTTACCAAATGGAGGGACAGCGATTGGCAGTACAGGCAGCAAAATGACAGTGCTTTGATCCAATGTAAATCTCATCTGTCAGATTTATAACACTCTAGCCCAATAGATTGGGGGGCCCTACAATATCTCAGGGGATGAGGGTGCCACCCCCGCCCACCCTAGAGCACCACTGCTGCGCATAGACACAGTTCTGTTGAGCACAAATTTAAAGTACTTGTACTTTGAGTATTTTCCATTTC
>NC_045756.1:6897330-6904394 GCF_008692095.1 Etheostoma spectabile
GTACTTCTTCTCCACTACGTCTCAGAGAGAAATACACTTGCCCTGTTGTTGTTTTTTTCAGTTGAGGGGAGTTGCTCGTGTTGACATCACGCCCTGAGATGATTGGTCCACAGAGCTGTGTGACCCCGCCCCGCTCCATTTCTACTATGCCTCCACCAATCACAGCAGCTTCAAGCTGAGTGGGCGGAGCCAACAAACCACGCAATCAATGTCTTTGATGATTTTATTTCTTGTTAAATTTCAATTTACACAAATCATTGGAGATTCCAAACTTTGATATTTTTGCTCCACAGACAGAGGCACGATGTGACATTTTAAAATGAGTTTAATTTAGTGACAAAGCTTGAGGGTTAAAGGTTATTTAGAGGAATATTAATATATCTTCTTTTAATATAAAATGGCTTTAGTGGGGAAATTTGAGAAATTTGAGGAATTATTGCTAAAATGAGATTTAAGAACTAAAATATAATTATAAAGCAATGCGTTTTAATCAATACATGTCTCAGAAAGTCTCCTCTCACACTGATGGGATAAAAAATCAGTTTAATCATCATTTTAATTTTTGGATGAAAACAAATTGTGTGTGATTGTACTATAGTCTTTCTTTTCTTTTCATTGCCAAACCTTTTCTACTAACAATAAAAGCATTTTCAAAACCACAGAAGGTGTAACAGAACATTATTTCCAAATTTATCAGAATCATTGATGACAGGACAAACTGCAGTTCAGTTTTAGTATTTTTGCTCAGTCGCTCCACTCTTTGCCAGGATGCAAACCACCCCAGCGGACTTGCAGTGTGTGAGCCAGATTGTGTGGATTTGAGGGTCAGGGTCCTAAGATTACATTTACACTTATTCACTTATTGCCAATTTATTGTTTATTTAAATGCTTAGACAAGCTCATGGACATAGTGGCTGTTTCTTTTTATGGAACAGTTTTAAGAACAACAAAATTAGGGGGGCGGCTGTAGAACTGTCCCTGGTAGGTAGGCAAGCAGAGATTCCATGGCACAGAAAAAGGTTAGAAGCAAATCAGACGGATCACACAAGGAAATAAACTGGAATGCACAATTCAAGTGACTCCGCTATGCCACTACCAATGTAGCTGAGGCTACATTTTGTGGCTGGCTATTTTCATAAAAGGACATTTCAACCTCTCAGTTTTCAGAAATAACATCTGTTTTTAGAAAAGTGTTCGGTTACACGTACCTGTGTGTCAATGCCGTCAACAGCATGCCAAACCTGTAGGTGGAAGTGTAACGAGAAGCTCAAGCCCATGTTAGCCAATCAGAATCCTGAAAATAGCAGCAACAAATCACTTCCTCTCTCTTCTCCTCCTAGGCTGCCTAAACCTCCATTTGTCTCAGTTTAAGTGCAAACAAAGATTTCCAAAATCTCCACTCTGGCTTCACATTCTCAGTTTGCGTTTAAACGAAGGGAAACGTCCCTGTTTTTCAAAATAACCATGTATGTGTTAAAAGGGCCTGAGACAAGAATCTGGCCAGCAGTGAGTGGTTGCTATGGTGGATGGGTTGCAGGTGGGCAACTGAGAGCAGGTGAACCAGTTTAGCAGCAATCAGGAGCCGTAAGATTGAGGGAATCACCACAGCAACAACACAGACAACACAATTACCTGTAACCACAAACTTTAACTTCAGATGTGAATGTGAAATGTGATCAGAATACGTTCTCCAACACTGGGTATTACATCATAATCATCATTTCAGTCAGGATTTAGAAAGCACCATAGCACAGAGACAGTACTGGTGAAAATTACCAATGACCTTCTAACTGCTGCAGACAAAGGACTTTTCTCTGTACTTGTTTTGCTAGATCTTACTGCTGCAATCACACCATTGACCATACCATCCTGTTACGGAGACTGGAACATTTAGTTGGCATTAAAGGAATCACACTAAGTTGGTTTGAGTAGCATATTTATCTGATCGATCTCAATTTGTTAATGTTAACAATAAATCCTCCAAGTATGCTAAAGTTAGCCATGGCGTTCCACAAGGCTCAGTGCTTGGACCAATTCTATTGTCCTTACAGTGGCTTGAAAAAAGTGTACACACCACAGCTAAAGTTGATTAAAAAGAGAAATAAAAAAACATCTTTTGGAAATCCGTCACATTTTTATCTTACCTTAAAATTGCTAGAACAGTGTCTTTATGGGGCTCGTTGGTCTAGGGGTATGATTCTAGCTTTGGGTGCGGGAGGTCATGGGGTTCAAATCCAAAATAATCCCTAAAGGCAAGATCTGGTGAAAACTAAATCTGTGATTAAAAGCCCAGTTTATGGTGAAATAAACCCAGATGGCGGCATATCTTAAGAATAGGACCAAGCAAAAGTGTAGTAGCGAGAAAGAGCAACAGGAAGAACTGGGGGAAAAACGTGAGGAGCAAAAAGGCAGGATGTGCCCCTCATTGTTCTAGGGGAATTGTTCTTGCTTATGGTACGATAAGTCCCGGATGACACCAATTTGCATAGAAGTAGAGGCATGACTTGAATGATCTGGTTTACTTATTGAGTGTGATGGGAAAGAGAATGTCATCGGTGTGGTAAATTCCTCACTTATTACTGGCAAAATCACGTTTGTGTTTTGGTAAAATTATTTTGCGTAGGAGGCCGGCACCATCCCCACATTTAAGAGTAGGCTTAATACTTTCCTATTTAATAAAGCTGATAGTTAGGGCTGGCTCAGGTGAGTCCTGAACAATTCCTTCGTCATGCTGTTATAGGCCAAGACTGCCGGGGGACTTCCCATGATGTACTGAGCTCATCTCTCCTCCTCCATTTCTCCATCTGTATGCAACCTCATCCCATTGATGCATGTTACTAACTCAACTTCTTCCCTTTCCCGTATTCTTGTGCTCTCTCGCCCATCTCCTCTCTCCACCTATCACGTCCTGCAGGTGTTTCTGCCTCTGGAGCTGTAGAGTCTGGATCTGTGGTTGCAAGTCACCTGCTGCATCTATGTTCCTGCTCTGTTTGTCTTTCTGTCTCTCTGTCTCTTCTTTGTTGATCTGTCTTAGAACTCTGTTTCACGTGGCTCGTTCATACATTTATTGAGTGTGATGGAAAAGAGAGTGTCATCGGTGTGGAAAATTCGTCACAGTTTTAATATCACCTTTTACTCGCAAAATCAAGTCTGTGTTTTGGTAAAAATATTTTGTGTGAAATGTATCCTGTTGTGAAATGATATCGGAAAGCTGAATCCGGCAGTGGAGTCATGAAAAGACCCCTTGCCAATCTACTTGACCATAGCCTTTCAAGTCAAATGTGCAAGTTCATCACAATTCAGCTGTCACTTTTGCCTGAAAAATTCAAGTTTGAATGTTGGTAAAAATGTTTGTGTCAAAAGTAGTGTGTCGTCCAATATAATCAGAAAGCTCCATCTGGAAGTGGAGCCATAAAAACACCACATGCCAAACAAACCCCGTTGACCATTGGTCAGTTTGGGTTCAGGAGGCATTTTGCCAAATAGTTCAAATTTTGGCAAAATGTTTTGCGTCAAAAGTAGTCTGTTGTCCAACATAATCAGAAAGCTGAATCCTGCAATTGAGTCATGAAAAAAACCCATGCCAATCTAATTGGCCATAGCCTTTCAAGTCAGTGACAGATCCGAGCTGCATTTCCTTGACGGAAAATTGCTAGAACTCTGTTTAACATGGCTTGTTATACTAGGGGTATGATTCTCGCTAGAAAGCTGATCTGAACACACATACAAAACACCACATGCCAAACAAACTACTTGACCATTCCTTTTCAAGTCACTGACAGATTAGAGCTGCATTTCCTTGATGGAAAATTGCTAGAACTTTTTTTTTACGTGACCTGTTGGTCTAGGGTCCTGATTCTCGCTTCGGGTGTGAGAATTCCCAGGTTTAAGACAAGAGCTGGTGAAAACGTACTTTGTAATTGATAGCTCAATTCATAGGTAAATTATCCCATATGGTGGCATATTAAAAAGATTAGAAGCAAGCAAATTTGTATGTAGCATGTTGGCAGTTTTTCATATCCTGCTTTAACTGCAAGCAACAGAAAGAACTATAAAATGTATGAGGAACAAATGAGCAGGACATGTCTTTCATTGGTCTAGGGGTATGATTCACGCTTAGGGTGTGATAGGTCCCAGACGAGACCACTTTGCATAGATGATCTGGATTACTTATTGAGTGTGATGGAAAAAGAGAGTGTCATCATACTATCAGTTATTAGTGGCCAAATCAAGTCTGCGTGTTGGTAAAAATATTTTGGGCCAAATGTTACCTGTTGTCCAGTTATATCGCTGGTATCAGTGGAGTCATGAAAAGACCCCATGTCAATCTACTTGACCATAGCCTTTCAAGTCAGTGACAGATCCGAGTTGCATTTTCTTGATGGAAAATTGCTAGAACTCTGTTTTACGTGGCTTGTTGTTGTAGGGGTATGATTCTTGCTAGAAAGCTGATCTGAGTTCATTACAGGTGCAAAATGTGCAACTTCATTGCTATTTTGTTGTCACTTTTGACTAATAAATTCAAGTACGAATTTTGGTAAAATATTTTTGCGTCAAAAGTAGTCTATCATCGGAAAATTGCAAGAACTCTGTTTTACGTGGCTTGTTGGACTAGGAGTAAGATTCTTGCTTAGGAGGTCCATGATTTATTGCCGGACGAGGCTTAAGGGTAAAATCTGCTAAATAACAATTCCTTACTTTAAAATCCACTTTAGAACTAAGTTCAATCAGATGGTGGAAATTAGTATAATCTGCTGTCCCTTTTGACCTGTTTTGTTTTGAAATGTTTTGTTTGGTTACATCCTTGGTCACTTGTCTTAATGCCTTTGTCTGCTTTCCCGCCCGTATGATTATTATCTCCGCCCTTAATTTGATTCACCTGTTTGTTTTCAGCTTCCCCTCAACCCAGGAATTAAATACTCACCATACCCACTTCACCTCTGCCAGATTGTAGTTGTCTGTATGTCACTCTTTCCAGCGTTTTCTTTTGAGTTTGCTTCCCCGGTGTTTTTGGACTAAAGCCTGTTTCCCGTTTACGTTTCTTGCCTGCCCCTTTTGTACTTTTGCCTACCTGGGTGTTACTGGACTTCTGCCTGCCTTTTGACTACAATTAATGGCTACACTTGCTGTACTGTTGCCCACATTAATCTTTGGACAATAAAAGTACTTACCTTCATTACCTGTCTGAGTTGTGCATTTGGGTCCGCCACTGTACCGTGTAAGATGTCTGTCTTCTTTAGTCTGTTGGTCATTTAGGTTTTTCTCTTGGAACAACTCACTTACACATTTTGCACTTACTGTGGCATCTTATGTAGACTGTTTACATATTTATGACCATATGTAAGCTTCAATTTATGAACGAGTGTTGTTGTTGAATATATTATGAATACATATTTCTAAAAATATATGATGTTTTGTTGAGTTATTATTACACAACCGTTTTTCTGACCTTTTTTAATCCTCCAAAAAATAACCCATATTACAAAGAAAGACTAAAACTAATCTAAACTAAAACTAAGCATTTTAAAAAAAATACTTGCAAACCTGCTTTAAAAACAAATTTAATGTAAACTGAATTTGAAAACAAAATGTCAAAATGAAATAAAAATAAGAACTATTAAAAAACGCAAACAGGAAGAAAAAATGCGGGAAAGCAGACCTTAGACACGCAAACACTGAAAAAAAGATGACTGATTGGTAATTACTGGCCAGAAAGAAATGTCTGATTATGGTAAATTTAATGTGGCCAGGTTCGCACCTTAGACTCTTTTCAGGTTGGTGGGCTGGAGCTTTGATTGGAAATTATTAGGTCACAAATTCTTTATACCAATAAGGAGGCCAACGGTGTCATTTGTCCCACCCTAATTGGTGCAAGAACACTAACAGTGGACTCAGAAAGATGTCAATGCACAAAGTGCAACTCACTAAGTTTATTGTTATTCAGAAAGGGTAGACAGTTGCTACGATTAAGAATCAGCGTTAAATCCAAAGCAGGCAGATTAATGTCATACTTATGACAACTGGCAGAGGAAAGTTTGCTCACCCCAACAAAACACACTCATTTCAAGCAGTATAATTCACCAACTTCAAAATGTGGAACATGCATTGTGCAGGAGCAAGACATATTATTATTCCAATGCTACTTAGACACATTAGCAACATCGAGAAAGGCTAGAAATAGCATAACCACTGATTTATAATTCCGGTAGCTAGCATATCTTTGCCATTCCTACTATAGTGTTGACTTTTTATCACAGACTCCCAAAACCTTAATACACTGTATGTAGTTTGACATGTCACGATATTGTTTTGTGACCATTTAAATGCGTGTGCATGTAAAATACATACTTAAACAAAAGGATAAGTGAGACAATGAAAACCTGCTGCTTTCATCCAAATGAGCAATAGCGGGCAGCTTGACATACAGTAGGACTAGTTTAGAAGATGTCTGTTGTAGATATGGATGATACTCGGAAAGGGCCATCACAGACAAAAAGGAAACTTAACCCTCCTGTTATCCTCTGGGTCAAATTGACCCGTTTACAAAACAATTTCATATCAGAACTATGACCAAAGAATGTTGTAAAAAGCTTCAAAAACGAAGGAAAAATTCCACAAAAACATTTTTTTCAAACGCTGAAAAAAGTGACCAAACAAAATCCGAAAAATAGCCAAAGGTGACAAAAACTTGTTAAAAAAAGTGACAAAAAAATAGGTAAGTGTGAGAAAAAAAAATCTTTAAAAAAGTCTACAAAAACGTTGAAAATTCGGCCCAGATTAACACAAAGTTGCAGGTCGATGGGAAGAGGGTTAACATAGAACTTAATTCTGAAAGGGCAATTGAAAGACAATGGGCGACAACCTGAGTCAACTTTGGTCAGGTTTTGAACAGATGGAACCATTTATGGGACTGTAAATTATTTTAAGACTTACTCTAAATTGTCCCTGAGGTATGCAATATCTCTATTTCATTCAAAAAATAACTTTACAATGGTTGTAAGTAGCCTGAATTAAATTACGCTCCTCTTCCATTTACCGCTTGTTTTTTCTATTTAGTTTTCAGG
>NC_045756.1:6904404-6905062 GCF_008692095.1 Etheostoma spectabile
TTTGGCCTCCAATTTTCTATTTGTTTCCTGTACTTATGTAAAGTGTCCTTGGGTTTCATGGAATGCCCTATATTAATATAAGTTATTGTGCTGACAAACTGCCTGGGAGCTCCTCCCATTCAATCAGTGGTGAACCAGGTGGAACAAATCTTCCAGGCAATCTGGGCGTGCCAGTACCTGGCTCTGTTGTGGTCTTCAAACCGCAGTGGAAGGAGAATTGATAGCACTCACAAGACCAAGGAAATGTCATCTTTGTGAACAAGGTGATTGTGCAAGACCAAGCCCTCCACAAAACTGTGAACTGTGTGAACAATAAAAATAAAGGTATTTGGCTAAAGATACTTGGATAAAAGACAGAAAACATACAGTTTGAAAATTAAATACCAACAGATGTTTGTTTTGGTACAACATATCTAGTTGTGTGGCTACAATGATACCTGATAATAATTCTTTACTCGAACAATACGGCTTAAAACTAATGATTAGGAAATAAATTGAATTTTGTACTATTAAAGAATATTTTGAATGAATGAATTTGGCTAAAAATATACTGACTCTTATCATTTAATTTAAAATGGTGGGAATTTATTTTGATTACATTTGTTTAAAATTGGAATGGTTTATAATAGCAGTAATGCGTTTATCTGAGTTAAATGTG
>NC_045756.1:6905072-6905174 GCF_008692095.1 Etheostoma spectabile
TTTATTTAATTTGGCTGTCAACTCAGATAATAATTTGTATTTGTCGTCTCTCTTTTGAGGTTTTTCACCTGTTTACTGCCCACCAAGGAATGGTTAATAAAA
>NC_045756.1:6905184-6906397 GCF_008692095.1 Etheostoma spectabile
ACTGATCCCATGGCTGTTTATTGAGTGAAATCCAGTTAAACTCTTCATGTGGAGTGACTGTCCTTTTCAAGTGGGGAATTGCACAAGAAATACATCAGAACTTGACAGTTATCATTACATTCGTTGCTACAACAAATTCTTGCGAATGCTTTGGCTCGTGACACAGTGACAGTGATACCCGGTACACACGAGACATCCAAAGTAAGTTACCGTGTGCAACACTTGAAATGCAAAGCTGCATCTGTAACTTATTCAATATAAATTCATGATTTTCTGTTTGTGCAAAACATTGATCCTGACTATATGAACTCCGACCCACCATGACATGACATGATATGACGTCGAGTCAACAAGTCAGGCAACAAAATCTTTACAGAGTTTCCGAGTTGTCGTTCCAACTTCAGCAGGCGTTCAGGTGCATGGTCCAACTCGACCTGTCCGACACTATATGAACGTGGCATAAGGTCACTGCCGTGATGTTACGTTTCCAATATTTAATAATGTCATTTGAGGGTATTAAACTTCTGAAATGTCTGATATTTGATTGGCTGTTTTTCTTGTTGACCTGAACATGATGCAATAACCACTGGTGGAGAACGTATTCTGATCTAAGTTAAAGTTTGTGGTTACAAGTAATTGTGTTGTCTTTGTTGTTGCCGTGGTGATTCCGGCTCCAAATTGCTGCTAAGCTGGTTCACCTGCTCCCAGCTGCTCACCTGCAACCCATCCACTAATACCACCATAGTAACCACTGACTGTTTCCATGTAAACTGAGACAAACGGATGTTTAGGCAGCCGAGGAAGAGAAGAGAAAAGAAGTGATTTGTTGCTGCTATGTTCAGGATTCTGATTGGCTAACGTGGGCTTGAGCGTGGGCTTGCCACCTACAGGTTTGGTATGCTCTTGACAGCATTGACACACGGCTACATGTAACCGAACACTTTTCTAAAAACTGATGTTATTTCTGAAAACGGAGAGGTTGAAATTTTCCCAGCTTCATTTGTAGTGGCATAGCGCATTCACTTGAATTGGGCATTCCAGTTTATTTTATAACCTTCTTTTTCTGTGCCATAGACAATTTTGTTGTTCTTTAAATTGTTCCGTAAAAACAAACAGCCACTACTTCCATAAACTGGTCTAAGCATTGAACTAAACAACAAATTGGCAAAAAGTGAATAATTGTAAATGTAATCTTAGGACCCTGACCCTCAAA
>NC_045756.1:6906407-6910318 GCF_008692095.1 Etheostoma spectabile
CACACAATCTGGCTCACACACTGCAAGTCCGCTGGGGTGGTCTGCATCCTGGCAAAGAGTGGAGCGAAATACTGAAACTGAACTGCAGTTTGTCCTGTCATCAATGATTCTGATGAATTTGGAAATAATGTTCTGTGACACCTTGTGTGGTTTTGAAAATGCTTTTATTGTTAGTAGAAAAGGTTTGGCAATGAAAGGAAAAGAAAGACTACAGTACAATCACACACAATTTGTTTTCATCCAAACATTAAAATGATGATTGAACAGATTTTCTATCTCAGTGTGAGAGGAGACTTTCTGAGACGCTTATTGATTAAAAAGCATTGATTAATAATATTATTTTAGTTCTTAAATCTCATTTTACAACAAAATCCTCAAATTTCTTAAATTAGCCCAATAAAGCTATTTAAAAAAACATCTATTATTATTCCTCTATATGACCTTTAACCCTCAAGCTTCCTCACTAAACTTAACTTATTTTAAAATGTCACATCCTGCTTCTGTCTGTGGAGCAAAAATATCAAAGCTTGGAATTTCCAGTGATTTGTGTAAATTGAAATAAAATCATCAAAGACATTGATTGCGTGGTTTGTTTGGCTCCGCCCACTCAGTTTGAAGCTGCTGTGATTGGTGGAGGCGTAGTAGAAATGGAGCGGGGCAGGGTCACACAGCTCTGTGGACCAATCATCTCAGGGCTTGATGTCAACATGAGCAACTCCCCTCAACTGCAAAAACAACAACAGGGCAATTGTATTTTTCTCTGAGACGTAGTGGAGAAGAAGTACAAAGCAGCATGAAATGGAAAATACTCAAAGTACAAGTATTTTAAATTTGTGCTCAACAGAACTGTGTCTACGCGCAGCAGGGGTGCTCTAGGGTGGGCAAGGGTGGCACCAGCATTCCCTGAGATATTATTGGCCCCCCCCAATCCATTGGGGGGGCCAATAATGTCCCTCCATTTGGTAAATAGATTTATACATTAAACACACATTGTATGGCAACTGTGTACTTTGTTGAGATTTTGAAGTAGAAACACATAATGAACTCACTGGAGCACTTGTTGTCGTGAGAAATACATTGTGCATTGCACTCAATTTTTGTTCTGTTTCCTATCATCTGAAAACTGTGTACAGCAAGGTTTTCTTTGTTGAAGTGTGAGGCAAGTTTATTGTTAATGTATTGCCCTTTATTTTATGTAGTTCTGTAAAAAAAAACTTCCCGGCCCTTGTCACTATCCACATTTTTACAAGTCCATAGAAAATGTGTATTGTATTTGGATACAAAATTTGTTGAAAATAAGAAATGACTGTGGTCGGATACGTAACAATGGCGAATATCCACTGACAATATCTGAACATGAACACAGTTATGTTATACAGTACTTGAGTAATTGTAGTTCCATTCCTCTGCTGGTAATATGAGAGAGGAAGGTGTGGAGGTTACCTCACAGAGGTTACGGCAATGCATCACCGCTACAAGGCAGCGATTTCCGGCCCGCCGAGGGACGAGCACTTCCTTCCAGGAGATGGAAGTCCGAGGCTCAATGACTCTAAAACACACACAGGTGTACAGGTATACATTTTATAATTTCTTTTAAATATAGTCTATGAAAAATGAAACAGAATAATTCTGTTAAACTTAAATGTTTTTTTTTTAATTTTACAGTGTGTCTTATACAGGAGATTTTGCCACTTAAGAGGATATCATGTGTCAATGTAAACATTTCATATATCTTAATTTGTCCATAATATACTCACATTTGACCTTTTTAAAGTTAGTTTAAGAAGACATTAACAAGGAGGAAAATTATGTTGGAAAACCTGGGTCGCCTAAAAGATCACATACTGAATATAAAGACGGACGACGCATCTCCACTTCTTCTTACTGTACAAATGGGAAGCCAAAATATCCAGGTGCTGCCATATATATATATATATATATATATATATATATATATATATATACACACACACAGCATTGGCCACTGCTGTTCATTAGAGCAATACATAGGTGCGGCAACAATTTTGTGTCAGATATGCCGTGCCTCCTAAAGCATGTTTCTATTAAGGCATTTATACATATTGATCCTCATCAACACTGAAAACCATAAATACATTGAACCCAAAGTCCAATTATTATGGACGCTCTGAGGGCCTATAAGGAAAAACCATAACGTGGTTTAATGTACCTAAACAACGATCAATGATCACCAAATTTCTCATGGCCATATTTTGACATGAACACTTAAGTCAAAAAAACTAAACTGAGGTCCAACAATTATAGAAGTCATTTCACATTGTTTTCTTCTTCATTGGTGCCTATGGTGAGGAAAAGGCTTAAAATGGTTGGATGTACTTAAACAATGATCAATGACAACCAAATTTCTTTCTCATATTGCTCCTCATAACGGCTGAAAACTATCAAAAAATTGAACCCAAAGTCCAATTATTATGGATGTTATTTGACATTAAGCGGTTCTGCTTCACATTTTCAGCAGTGGGTTGACTCCCACGAATCTCAAGGGCTTTATAAATCCTTATGTGAAAAGGCTTAAAGTGGTTTAATGTAGCCTACCTACACAACATTCAGTGATCAACAAATTTTGGATAGTTTTCAGTGTTTATGAGGAGCAATTTTAGAGAAAAATTTGGTAATTGTTGACTCTTGTTTAGGTACATTAAACCACGTTAAGCCTGCAGCGAAGTCCAAAAACCAACGATGAAAAAACTAAGCCTCTGATAAACTTTGCCATGAGACCCTGAATATCAGATCATCCAGAATGTCTTTGTGGACGTTAAGTAGTGCCATGTGTGAAAGTCTACTCTGAGTGTTAGTGCTATTGTATCACTAACATGTACGGAGCCAGGTTTTCAGGCGGTGAAGAGTTGAGATACACCTTTTGGAGCCAGCGGTACACACTGCTCAACAGAGGCACAACTGGATCAGCTGTTACACCTCTGTGAAGAGGCCTCTCTTTTGTAGATGTGGAGCTGATCCAAAGCCAGCAAGTTCTTTGACCGAATGGAATGCTTGTTGTTTTAAAATTACAAAATATGTCCCTCTTTACATCCCCCCCAAACATGGCATACAATGCCGTGGTATAGAAAGAACAACCAGAGATATTTAGAAGCTATCATTTTATTGTCATCACAGTTTTAAAGCTGGGTCACCAGGGGGTGCTCCAGCATCCCTAGCACTCCCACTTTCTGTGCCTTTGTGTGTGTGTGTGTGTGTGTGTGTGTACCTGTAGAAACGTGTCTTCTCGCTCATTAATCCAGCTCCTTCCATGGACAGTCTACAGGCCTTCAGGGCGAAGTTGAAGGGGTTGGTGAAGGTAACGTTGGCAAACATCTGCTGCTTCACCTTGGCAAAGCCGCTCAGCTGGAAACACAGAAGAAGATGTAGTAGAAAAGAGCAACAACAACACAAGTCAAGAACATCAAGTGTAAAAAATAATGCCAGTGTCCCTATGGTTTTAATGGTGCTGCGCTAATGTAACCGAGGGTTTCTTACATCACCCAGACAAAAACAACACAGTCAACCAAAGGTGGAAAGTAAGAAAAACATTCAGTAGTAGTATTTTTGTTTTGTTGTTTCTTATCTAACATGTGTCTGTGTAACAAGGTGCTGTAGAGCCCAGGAGCCAGATGGGTAATTTCACTTGCACTTGAGTAATATTTCATCAAAGTATTGTTACTTTTACTTAAGTACAATATTTTAGTATTTTTTCCACCTCTGCAGTCAAAGGCCGCCCATTACAACATTTTAACACTTCTGGTTTTCCCGTCACAATAAAAGCTCTATGTCTTAACTTCCTCTAAACAACCAAGCTAAATCTTTAAGAGGGAAAGTGGCCGATTGTCAACCCTGACACGAGTCTTACCGTCACGGTGAGCGTCGGGATCTGCAGC
>NC_045756.1:6910328-6919126 GCF_008692095.1 Etheostoma spectabile
TGATGGCAGTCACTGCTGCATCCTCAGCCTGTCCAGTCACAATAAACTGCAGGCAACGCTGAGTGCCCAACAATGGTATGTACTCATCAGCTGTGATCTTTACCATCTCACTGTTCACTGCAAACACAAAAACACACACACTCAGAGACTGTAACAGAGGTTATCTCTAATAACCGCAAATACTATTTCCTCTCGGACATCGCTTACTCTGATTGGCTGGCACGGTGATGGTGAATTTGTGATTTTTCAAGTGTTTGGCTTTGATTCCGGTGTAGAAGACGACAGAACCGGTCAGGTTGGCTCGGATGGTTTTGGGGACATCACTCTGGTTGTGGAAATCCATCTGTACGATGACGTCCTGACCCAGTTTGACCTGGAGAAAAGGGAGGAGAGTTCAAGTACATTGAATTTGTACTTAAAGGGTAACTTTGAATTTCTTTTCAACCTGAGGGCTGTTTCACAAAAGCAGAATTTATAAATACAGGATAACCAATAAAGCAAGGCTTGACCTAGTATGATCTGTGCATCTTGGCTTGGTGCATTTCACGAAGTTTGAGCCAGGCTTAGGAGGCGCGACTAGGTTAAGCCAGGCTCAAGTAATTCGGGTAGATGCACGTTCACAGCTTTCCTTAACAGACATCAAGGTCAATCGCAGATTTATTGATGCTAAATGGAGAATATGCTTTGTTCATACTTCATACAGAGTGAGCGGCAGCTTCTTGTGGACACATTATTTGTAAAAAAGAAAAAGAAAAACAGAAGCAGATGATTGCGGACTGACTGAATGCGTAAGCAACCTAAATATACACAGTACATTTACTGACCACTGTTCTGAAACTGTCATAATCATACCAATTAATGATTTGGCTACTAATCATTCGCACAAATTAACAGATGTACTCTTTACCTTCAAAGTAAGCAGAAGATAATGTTTCTCAGGGAATATACCATGAAGATCAATTTTCTACAACGCTAGAATATGACGCCGAAATACATTGTTTCTCCCTCCCTCTCATGGGCTAAAATATAAATTTCCTAAGTCTTATTAACTTCCACTGCACGCTTTTAAAGCAACGTGTACAATTGTTCGTTTTTGCAAATGACCCATTGAATGGAGCAGTAGTTTGCAAATGTATATTTTTCGACTATCATTTAGTCGGGCCACGCTTCTTCTCACATTTATTTTTTCCTTCCTAGTTTCCTAAATGCTTAGCTTAATCCCTTATCTCGGTTTTGTGAAATAGCCCTATTTTCCTTTGTGTTTGTGTCTAAGAGACTGATGAGAAGAACAATTGGTCCAGTATTAAGTAAGATTCAAAACAGGATGCAATGTAACGTTAATGGGCAATTGCGCACCTTCAATTTCTGTCCAGAACCGTGCTGTTTTTGCCACTGACATACTGTGATTATTATCTTAAGTGTCTTGACAACATTAATGAAAGGATCCCTACAGAGATAGACCTTTTTGTTAAAGAGCGAGATATTTTTGTTTTACATGAAACATCTGTAAAATTATTAAAATCTTGACCCTGGTTTGGTTGTAATAATCCCTTAATTCATCCTTTTTAAAACAAATATGATGGCGTATATATACGATTGGATTTAAACATTTCAACAGTAATGGCAACAACAGAGAGCCACTATTTGGTAAAAGGGTACTCTTGAGTTTGAATTTTAGTTTACAAGGTGCACCCGAATGAAACTTGGAGTCCTGTCCGAGCCCATCTTTACCTTTGTTGTTTGGTTCCATAACTTAACAGAGGGAAGGAAAAATGTTGCCACACATGGAAGAAGAAGGATTTTCTAGTTCCGGCAGTGGCCATGGTGTCTGGAAAAGTGCAACTGCTGACTACCTCTAAGCTACCGTCACCTTGTGTCTTTAGCTGCATGCTACCAGACGGATACCCTACGCTATGTCGGTTTATTCTAGAGATGCGAAGTGGGCAGGGATGGAGGGTGAAACAATGACAGGGAATCGCTGATCCTTCTTTCATATTGTTAATCAAAAACAAAAAGTTAATTTCGATCAATTTTCAAATTGAAATCGAGACACCCATAATGTTCAGTACTGAAAGACAGACATATAGACTGGTGTGTTACCTGAGTGGTGGTAATAACGACAGACAGTGTGGTCTCAGGCAGCTCAGATTTATTCCTCTGTATGCCCAATTCAGTTGCCCGGGCCGCAGTCCTGCGGTTCTCTGCACTACCTGCAGACAGATATCACTTCACCACCAACTCCAATGTCTCCCAACTCCCTCAAGTCTTAAATCAAGTTATTTAAATACACAGTATTTACTTTACTTATTTATTTTATTAATTTATTTGACAGGGACAGTTTACATTAAAAAACATTGCTGTAAATGCACCAGAATTAGCCAAAAGGCTATTTTTCATCCGTTGTCCCAAACACAGCTGCTGCACAAATTTAATATATTTGTACTTTACTCACACACAGAAAAATATTGTATTAATAGATGACAAAACATATTAAAAGTTGCCATCACTAAGATTACTTGCAACCGCCCGCCCTGCGAACAAGGCAAAGAACAGAGACTGAAGCTGAAAGAGGCGGTGGCTTTAAAGGACTTTAACTTTAGCACACATGCTATTCAGCAGTGGCAACCGCTGAGGGAGTTGACATGCATGGAAATTGACGCCATGGTTGACGTTTTTCAGTTGGACAACTACAATTTTTGGGGGGAGTTTTTTTGGAAAGGTCTCGTGGATACATCTGTGTGTTTGTGTGGGGTTGGGAGATGCTACTTTCATATCTTGCTAGCTTTTCAAGATGACTAACCGTGCCATTCACCCTTGTGTTGTCTTCGCGCCATCCTAGAATTTTGTTTTGTTTTTCTGAGTCAAAATTTAAAATGAAAAACCTTTTTATCAAGGTTATGGTCGTCTTTTTCGACCCTTTGCGGCTTTCCCCCAACTGATTTTGTCACTTTTCGTGAGTTTTTTTTTTTTTTTTTTACATTTGTCACTTTATTTTACATTTGTTCACATTTTAGTCACTTTTATTGACATTTTTCTCTTCTTCTTTTTTTTTAAGGTTCTTTAACCAATTGTTTTTTCTCCAAATGCAATAAAATTGACCAAAAATTCAATGAAAGTAGTAAACTGATTACTTAATTAATTTGAGCGTTGTTAGGAACCATCCACATTACCTTTTGGGAAAATTAGTTTGAAAGACACCCAAATTTCTGATATAGAAACTTTTTGGAAAGCGGTCCAATTTGACCTGACGACAACAGGAGGGAAAGGCAACTACAACAAACTTTCATTTTGTGTTCATTTTGGCGTCCCCTGTGGACAGAAATGGTAGTGTTTCCATGTCCACTGGCTCCTCTCCTGTGGAACCAGGTTCCAGTTTGGGTTCAGGAGGCAGACACCAGTCTCCACAATTACGAGTAGGCTTAAGACTTTTCCTCTTTGATAAAAATTATAGTTAGGGCTGGCTCAGGAGAGTCCTGAACCATCCCTTAGTTATGCCACTATAGGCCTAGAATGCCGGGGGACTTCCCATAATGCACTGAGCACCTCTCTCCTTCTCCTTCTCCCCATCTGTATGCAACCTCATCCCATTAATGCATGTTACTAACTCAACTTCTTCCCTTTCCTGCAGTTTTGTGCTCTCTCGCCCTCTCCTCTCTCCTCCTATCGCTTCCTGCAGGTGTTTCTGGCTCTGGATTTGTGGTTGGAGTCATCTGCTGCCTCCACGTTCCTGCTCAACACCCTCTGCTACAATTCTCCATATTTCTGTCTGTCTTTTTCTTTTCTCTCTCTCGCTGTCTCTCTCTCTCTCTCACCCCCAACCAGTTGAGGCGGAAGACCACCCACCCTGAGCCATGGTTCTGCTCAAGGTTTTATGCCTCTTAAAAGGAAGTTTTTCCTTGCCTCTGTCGCCTAGTGCTTGCTCTCGGTGGGAACTGTTGGGTTTCTGTAAATAACATCACAGAGTCCGGTCTAGACCTGCTCTTTATGAAAAGCGCAATGAAATAACTGTTGTTGTTATTTGGCGCTATATAAATAAAATTTAATTGAATGTCATAAAGAACTCGATTCTCACTTGCCAACCAATAAGATAAGTCTTGTCTTATTGTTTTTTTTAGAATTTGAAATGATTGTGTGTGTGTGTGTTTTACCTTTTGGGTACTTGTAGGTCTGTGTGATGTTGTTTGGTGAGTCGCTGCCCAATGATTTGGTGTAAACAGCCTTTCCAATGAAATTCCTTTCCACCCAGTACGGCGTCAGCGTTCCGTACTGATCCCGCTTGGAGAAGATGATGTCACTGTTCACCTGGAGGAAACACCGTCATAATAACAATTTAGACAGAAAGTGTGTAAAGTTTCATACCGTTGGTGCAGCATGTAATGCGTTCTCTTAACTTACAGAGAATCTTTGGCGTTGGCAAAAAATAGACTATGCTAGCTGCTAGTGTAAGCTATCATTACCTCCGCTCCACAGCAGCTGCCTCAGTATGTGCAGGGCTGTTCCATTGTGAAATTATTGTTTGTTAATACAATATTTTATACTGGAATGGGAATATAAATTTATGTTGCCATTTGTGATGGCTTTGTGTCAGGCTGAACAACGCCCCATAAATGAATAATGAACATCTCAACATACCTCATACCAACATACCAACATACCCTTTCAATTGAAATAAACCTTTTGACTTGAAAAAATAGAGATAACACAGAAATGAAACACAATCTACCCCAAAGATGGAGTCTGTAAAATAAAATATATATCAATATTCCATGATTTGCAAAAAGTACTTTCCTCATTCCAATCACAACACCCCCTTTACCTACCCACCTCTTAGCATAAGATATAATGATTTCTTCTATTGATTGTTCTTAAAGGCATCATGAAACAAAAGTCAGAGCGCCATTCGTTTCTGCATGTACGTGTTTCCTGTAAAAACACAAAGCTAGGGAGGGACTTGTCTCGGATATTGCCGTTTAAAGTAACCAATAGAACTGCGTGGGCGTTACACTCCGCCCTCCCCTGCCAGAGTGACAGCAGCTAACATGAAACCGAAGAAAGCCTAATATCTGTTGTAGAGGACTTCTCGCCACCGTATGTTTCAGTGACTTCCTTCCTTACACACTAAGCTGCTCTCTCCTCTATCTTTCCATTTTCCTGCATCCTGTCCCAGAAATGCCTTTTACTAACCTAGTTCTGGGGAGTTTTCTCCATAATCTATACTGCAATGCCCTGACATGACATGAACTACTACTACTACTATTTTTTTACCTGTCCGTCATATCCCCAAACCGTCATTGTCAGTTTTTCATCACCACTGTCACACTGCTTACTCTTGGGGGAATTACTAGAATTATTGGGACTTAATTATTATAGTGTGGCCTAGACCTAATCTGTATAGTGTCTCAAGACAACTCTTGTTATGACGTTATTACGTTGCTACAATGTAAGGTAATAGGCTATGGTGCAGCTTGTATTTACAATGTGCTCGTTTTGCCATTGCCATTGATTTTTATTAAACTACAGAGGTCAACCTTTATGTTAGGGGCAGCTGTGGCTCAGTGTTAGAGTGGTTGCCTGCCATTTGGAAATTTAGTGGTTCAATCCCTGGCCCTGCAGTCCCATGTCGAAGTGTCCTTGGGCAAGACACTGAACCCTGAGTTGTGTGTGAGTGTGTATCTGATGAAAAGATGGCACCTTGTACAGCAGCTTCGGCCACAGTCTAATGCGTGTGAATGGTGAATGTTTCCTATAGGATGTAAAAGTGCTTTGAGTAGTCGTCTAGACTAGAAAAGCGCTATATAAATACAGCACATTTAAATAGGAAGTTGTTGTTTTTTCAAACATAAAAATATCAGTAAAATTGTACATCGTAAAATACACTTTATTCCAAGTCAACAGAAACAAAAGAAAAGAAATGAAAATCCGTTTTGTGACATCTCTTCACTTTTCCAACAAACTTAACTCTAGTTTTGGTTGAACAAAACACCTCGTTTATCGTTTGCATGTAAAATACATTGGCTTTATACTTGCTAAAAGTATAGTTTTTTTTCTTTTTTTTTAGTGGAGTCTGCTGGGTTTAGCGTTAGCGATTTCAAAGCTGTTTCTAGTTGAACCAAAAAAGAGGTTCTAAAAGGTAAGGATCTTTTCCATAATGTTTTCAGACACAGAAAAATACCTTTCAGTGTCTGAAACAGCATTTTTAGGTAAAGCAAACTGATATTTGCGCTGGTCACATTGTTGCAGGATGACTCATCAAACATTTAAAACGTTTCACAGGAAGAGAACAGACAATGATTATCATATGATTTTTTTTACAAATATGAAACAACAATAGATACATGAACATTTATAAAAAGGCTTAAAAATGCATTTTTCATTTCTTGAGGCCTTTAAAGAAACAAAGAAAGAAACTAACCTCAGAGAAGACGAACCCGGTGTCAAAAGGGTGATAGATCAAACCTCTCTTGATGCCAATAATTGAAGCTGGACCGCAGCGATAATATCCTGTAAAACAAATATCATGTTTAGCATCCAGCTATCTGTTGATCTGTCCGTCTTTCTCTGTCTGTGTCTGTCTGTAATACCATCACTGGTCTCCTGGGGCGTGGAGTCCACCGCCTGCCATCCTCCGAGGCCAGCCGGCAGGTCGTCGCGCTTAATGAACACCTCGTTCCAGCAGTGGTAGTTCCTACAGAGACGTGCTGTCAGTACACCTTATTGTACATGTGTTTAGTCAGCCAAACCACAGATTACACACATTGTAATACCGTAATGTTATATCTGATTTCCCTCCCATCTGTCATTGTCGAAGACCTCCCACAGTAAAAAAACTGCAGTATTTGAACCATCTAAGGCAGGGCTCTCCAACATTTCTTCATCTAACGGCTACTTCAAAAAAACAAAGCTATTAATAAATCTTAACTTCACATCCAGATTTGTGACTATTTTACACTTATTTTAGCCTACATAGTTAACTACATCAGTGAAAATATTTCCATCAGGGAAGAATCAAGAATAAATGACACGTCTACGGCCCACAAAGTCTGCTTGCTCACTTTCAATATCCTGGTAATTTTGTGTTTCAGTTTGTCAACCTATTGGCAAGCTACTGGAAACCTGTTTGTGAGCTACCAGTAGCTCGTAAGCTACTTGTTTGAAAGAACGCGCTCTTGAATAAAGATAGGTTCTCTCCAGTGGTTGAAAGAACATTTACTCAAGTACTGTGCTGAAATACAAATTAAGGTATTTTACCCAGTTAGAACTGGTTCATTTGACTCTGGAAAAAAAAGAATTGGGTGACCCTGCTGGAGCTATGGATGGATTTCCATGTTTTGCTACTTGTGAGGTACCACCGCTGCAATGGTGACTTGCATACATCTAGTTATGTTTGAATCACTTTGTAGGGATTTTGCGTCTCACTGTCTTCATTTTTGTCTCGTGCTGGTATATTTCTTTCTTTGTGTCTCTTTGCATCTCGTTGTAGAAATTATGTGTCTGTGTGGTGGAAAGTATCAAAGTACTTTAGTATTTATTTAAGTACAATTTTGAGGAATATTGCATTGAAGCATATAAAGTCCAGTTTCTGGTCTGGCGATCTCCTAGCAACAGGCTTGACTGACCAGACGGAGTCCCTGGTGTTCTCTGTGTCCGGCGAGCCATCAGGCAGGAAAATGAGATCAGTCATCAGGTTGCCGTTGCTGTCGTGAGCTGAATTGAAGTTGGTGATGGTTCTCGCCGGGATGCCGAGGGCGCGTAGGACTGCAGAGACATGAAATATTCAAATCATCAAATATTTCATGCTATCAAAAAAATATCAAATGGTTAATGGTGTGTCACTTTTTCACACATTCATGCCTCCGCTTTAATAAAATATAGTAAAAAATAATGATTGAATTAAATTACATTATATTCATATGGCAGCAAATCCCAACAACAGTTATCTTTCTGCGCTTTTCGTAAAAGAGCAGGTCTAGACTGTACTCTGGGATGTTTTTTACAGAAACCCAACAGTTCCCACCAAGAGCAAGCACTAGGCCACAGAGGCAAGGAAAAACTTCCTTTAAGAGGCAGAAATCTTGAGCAGAACCATGGCTCAGTGTGGGGGGGCATCTGGCTTGACCAGTTGGGGGTGAGCAAGAGAGAGAGGGGGAGATGACAAATTGTAGAAGAGGGTGTTGAGCAGGAACATGGATGCAGCAGATGACTCCAACAACAGATCCAGGCTCCATTTCTGTAGAGCCATAAACACCTTTAGGAAGCATTAGGAGGAGAGAGGAGAGGGTAGAGAGCACAAGACTCCGGGAAAAGGAAGAAGTCGAGTTAGTAACACACATTAATGAGATGAGGTTGCATTCAGATGGAGAGAAGGAGGAGGAGAGAGTTGCTCAGTGCATCATGGGAAGTCCCCTGGACATCTAGGCCTAAAGCAGCATAACTAAGGACTCTTCTGAGCCAGCCCTAACCATAAGCTTTATCAAAGAGGAAGGTCTTAAGCCTACTCTTAAATGTGGAGACACTACACTTGAAGTTATCTGAAAGTCTTCACACAACACCTTGACAAGTGTATTCTGGAAACAGTGCATGCTCTTACATGTGTTGAAGACTCCAGCAAACACCCAGCACTGGGCGAAGAGGACCGGGAGTCTGGTTTGAGCGTACTGCAGAAGGATCTGGACGCTCCCCGTCCATGATGTCGGGGGCCTGCCCAGCGAATAGTCATCACTCCAGTTCCCAACACACACGCCATTATCGTCCTGAGAGTTAATCTGAGGGAGGAGAAAGGTCAGGGAATCATCTGCTTC
>NC_045756.1:6919136-6919352 GCF_008692095.1 Etheostoma spectabile
GGATCAGAAATGTCTGAACCAAGATTTTTTAAAATCCATCATAAAGCTGTTGAGATATTTCACTCTGGACCAAGCTAGCTGAACTAAAGATGCAAAATGTTTTCTCACCATTGCGGCTCCCATCCTGACTATTTTGATGATGTTGCCTCGGTCGCCAATTGGCATCTTTGCCTCATCCAGGATGTAAAGACAGGCGTCCAAAATGCCGCGCTCAAA
>NC_045756.1:6919362-6921093 GCF_008692095.1 Etheostoma spectabile
AGAAAACACAGATACATTCTGAGATAGGAGGGAAAAATGCTCTGGGCTGTTTGTATTTCTTTAAAGTTCACAAATTGTAAAGTAAGATTTCTTCTTTAATTATAAAGCAGTCAAGGTACAAAATACTAAATTCGCACACAAAGAAATGCACACGGGCTGTATTAGAAACTGTGTATAGCAATGTAAATATTGTGTATACTATATATGTATATATTTTTAAAAAATGGCTGGAAAGCGTGAGTGGAGGAGCCGAGGAGGTACAGTACCATGGAAACAGTGCATGCTTTGCGTACTGCAGAAGGATGCATAGGACGCACACTCAACAGGGCAGGGATCATTTCATTGGCCAACACTACACCTTAACATTGACACATTCTATTGGTTTTCTATTTTGATAGGGTTGTAATACAAACAAGCCGAGAGCGCGAGGAGAAGGGCCAAAGCTGAGAGCAGGAAATCTGTCCAATCAACAACGTATCTGAGTCCAAGCAGAAAGTTTGAGCACAAGCAGAGCAAATCCAAGCGCGAGCAGTGACTATTTGAGTGTGAGAGCGAGGTTTTGAGGCAAATTATTACAAAATCTGAACCTAATAAACATTGAGAAATGCTCTCAAATTGAAAGAATGCACTCTTGAATAACGATAGGTCTACAACTCCATATAAATAGGTAAAAAATGGTCGCTATCCAGTGCTGTTACAGCTTTCCCCAGCTGCAATGACGGTGCAAAGACTCCAAGAGAACAGATGGGGAAACGCTGACCAATCAGATCCTACTCGGCTTTTTTAAAGGGTCTATACAAGGCAAGGCAAGGCAGCTTTATTTGTATAGCACATTTCGGCAATTCAAAGTGCTTTACACAAAATCAGTTAAACAGATAAAACACAAGTAAAAACATTTAGACAGCTGGGGACTTTTTGATACACTGAGCTCCTCTCTCCTCTTCTTTCTATCTTTTCATTTAGTGCATCCATGTCCCAGAAATGCGTGTTACTAACCTATTTCTGGGAGTCATTCCCCGGAGTCCTTTTTTCTTTTTCACCAGCATGTTCCCTTGGATCAGAGAGGCCCGAAATCAGGGTAGAGCTGTCGCCATGGTCGCTACACGTTCGTGATGCCATGTTCAACTGCTACACTGCGGTGCCCTGGTACGTCCTGACGTCCTGCTACGTCCTGCTACGTCCTGCTAAGTCCTGCTACGCCTGCTGTGCCTTGTAATGCCGCACAGCGTCCTGCTATGCCATGAACTACTACAAAGAACTTCTACAAACTACAATTTTTTCTATTTATGCCACTCTTCATTCTAACCCCAACGGCCCGTCAGACACCGCCTACCAAGAGCCTGGGTCTGACCGAGGTTCTGCCTAAAAGGAAGTTTTTCCTCGCCACTGTCGCACTGTTGCTTGCTCTGGAGAAAACTATTAGAACTGTTGGTCCTTGTAAATTCTGGAGTGTGGTCTATCTGTAAAGTGTTGAGATAACTCTTGTTATGAATGATACTAAAATAAAATTGAATTGAAAAAATTAAAAAATAGACACATAAAACACAAGAATAAAAGTTACAGTGCAGCATAAGAAATTTAAAGAAATGAGCAGTCATTTAAAGAAAGGCAGCATCAAAGGAAGGTTTCAACCTTGATTTAAAAGAACTGAGAGTAGCAGCGGATTACAGGTTTCTGGGAGTTTATTCCAGATATGAGGAGCATAGAAACTGAAAGCTGCTTCACACTGTG
>NC_045756.1:6922010-6926708 GCF_008692095.1 Etheostoma spectabile
GTTGAAAAATCATAAGCATTAAAAACAGTAAAACAACAGTTAACCCCCTAGTCATATTAATACTCACATTCCTCGAGGCACAGGCCGAGGAGGTGGAGTTGCAGCTATCTTTGATTCTAGTCTACTAATCAGCTCTAAACCTAAACTAAATATAACTCATTTGAAAGTCTTGTTCTTAGTCTTTCACACCAAGTTGGAATCAATGCAAAAGTTCTATTGTTATAGTGTACCGAGCACCTGGTCCATACTCTGAATTTTATCGAATTTGCAGAGTTTTATCGAACTTAGTGCTAAAAACGGACAAAGTATTATTGTAGGGGATTTAATATTCATGTGGACGATGAGAATGATAGCCTTAGCACTGGTTTATCTCTCTATTAGATTCTATTGGCTTCTCTCAAAGTGTACATAAACCGACTCACCGTTTTAACCACACCCTCGATCTTGTTCTGGTATATGGTGTTGAAATTGAACATAATAGTGTTCCCACAGAATCCCTTCCTATCTGACCACTGTTTGATAACTTTGAGTTTATACTGCGAACTACACGCCGTTAGGCAAAACATCCTATACAGATGTCTATCTGATAGTGCTGTAGCTAAATTTAAGGATGCGATTCCGTTAGCATTTAATTCATTACCAAGTCCCAAAGAACGGAGGATCTTGTGCTATTAGTCCCTCCCAAATCGATCATTTTGTTGATAGTGCAGCAGGCTCGCTACGAATGACCTAGACTCTGTTGCCCCTCTAAAAAAGAAGATAATAAAACAAAGAAGGTAGTCCATGGATAACACTGAAACTCGCAAATTAAAGCAAATATCGCGGAAACTTGAGAAGATCTGGCGCTCCACAAACTGGAAAATTCTCGTTTAACCTGGCAAGATAGTCTTAAAACGTATAGGAAGGCCCTCCGTATGCCAGAGCAGCGTACTACTCGTCATTGATAGAGGAAATAGGAAAAACCCCAGGTTCTTTTCAGTACTGTAGCCAGGCTAACAGAAGGTCACAGCTCTACTGAGCCAAGTATTCCCATAGCTCTTAGTAGTAACGACTTTATGAGGTTCTTCAATGATAAAATTATAACTATTAGAAGCAAATTCACCAAGACCTGCCTTTAACTGGCTTATCTCTAAACTCAGGAACGTTAGAAACAGCTGTAAAACCGATACATGTTTGACTGCTTTGTTCACTTGATCTTTATCAATTTAATTCAATTATTTCTTCATCTAAGCCATCAACCTGCCTCTTAGATCCCATCCCGACTAGGCTACTTAAAGAAGTTTACCATTAGTCAACACTTCACTACTGAATATAACCAATTTGTCTTTATTAACAGGCTAGTTACCACAGTACTTTAAAGTAGCTGTATTAAACCTCTTCTGAAAAAGCCAAACCTTGATCCAGATGTTTTAGCCAACTATAGACCTATATCCAACCTTCCATTTCTCTCTAAGATTCTTGAGAAAGCAGTCGCCAAACAGCTGTGCGACTCTGCATAGCAACAGCTTATTTGAGGATTTTCAGTCAGGATTTAGAGTTCATCATAGCACAGAGACAGCACTTGTGAAAATTACCAATGACCTCCTAATTGCATCAGACAAAGGACTTATCTCTGTACTTGTGTTATTAGATCTTAGCGCTGCATTTGATACCATTGACCATTATATCTATTACAGAGATTAGAACATTAATTGGCATTAAAGGGACTGCTCTAAGCTGGTTTAAGTCTTATTTATCAGATCGATCTCAGTTTGTTAATGTTAACGATGAATCCTCTGTGCACGCCAAGGTTAGTCATGGAGTCCCACAGGATCTGTGCTCGGTCCAATCTGTTCATTTATATATGCTTCCTTTAGGCAGTATTATTAGGAAACACCCATTCTGATTCTGATTCTGATAAACTTTCATTGTTATGCAGATGAACTCAATTATATCTATCAATCAAGGGATGAAAAAATCAGTTAGTTAAACTTCAAACGTGCCTTCAAGATATTAAAACCTGGATGACCTGTAATTTTCTAATGTTAACTCAGATAAAACTGAAGTTATTGCTCTCGGACCCAAGCACCTCCGGACGCACATCCAAAGATATAGTTACTGGATGGCATCACCCTGGCCTCCAGCACCACTGTGAAGAATCTTGGAGTCATCTTTGATCAGGACATGTCCTTTAATTCCCACTTAAAGCAAATTTCAAGGATCGCCTTTTTTCACCTACATAATATTGCAAAAATCAGGAATATCCTGTCTAAAATGATGCAGAAAATTAGTCCATGCATTTGTTACTTCTAGGTTGGATTACTGCAATTCTTTACTATCAGGCTGCTTGAAAAAATCCATAAAGACTCTACAGCTGATCCAGATGCTGCGGCACGTGTTCTGACGGGAACCAGGAAAGAGATCACGTTTCTCCTGTTTTAGCTTCTCTGCATTGGCTTCCTGTAAAATTAGAATAGAATTTAAATCCTTCTTCTCACCACAAAGCTCTTCATGGTCAGGCTCCATCTTATCTTAAGGAGCTTATAGTACCTTACACCCTGGGAGAGAACTACGCTCCAGAATGCAGGGTTACTGGTGGTTCCTAGAGTCTCTAAAAGTAGCGGGAGCCGAGCGTTCATATCAGGCTCTCTCCTGTGGAACCAGGTTCCAGTCTGGGTTCGGGAGGCAGACACCGTCTCCACATTTAAGAGTAGGCTTAAGACTTTCCTTTTTGATAAAGCTTATAGTTAGGGCATAGAATCGAATATTGTTAGGGAGTAGTAGTTAGTCACATAGTTTCATATAATATAACTAAAGGGAGACTTGGCATACAGCCCGATCCGGTTGGGGGGAGTTCTGGCCGACCGGGCTGGAGCTCTCTTTACCTCGTCTCTCTTGGTTTTGTTGTAATAATAGTTTTAGACAGCTTGGGACTAATTTTGATACACTAGTTAGGGCATAGAATCGATAATGTTAGGGAGTAGTATTAGTCACATAGTTTTCAGATTTATCTATCATATAATCAAGATATAATAGAACTAAAGGGAGACTGGCATACAGCCCGATCCGGTTGGGGAGAGTTCTGGCCCGGCGGCTGGAGCTCTCTTTACCTCGTCTCTCTTGGTTTTGTTGTAATAGTTTAGACAGCTGGGGACTTTTTTGATCACTAGTTAGGGCATAGAATCGAATATTGTTAGGGAGTAGTAGTTAGTCACATAGTTTTCAGATTCTAACATATAATCAAGAATTAATAGAACTAAAGGGAGACTTGGCATACAGCCCGATCGGTTGGGGAGAGTTCTAGCCGGCCGGGCTGGCTGTTTAGTTCTGACTCTGGGGACAGAAAGTAGACCTGTCCCAGATGACCTGAGAAGGGAGTGTGTTACTGTGTGTGTTACAACCAGTAACACACAGTTTTTCAAGTGAGCTGTAGACATATGGGTGAAACACCTCTAATAAGCTGCACGCACTCACGGGCGACAATCAGTTTTAGGCACCACAGTTTCTGGCTTTTCAGGCTTATTGTGGCAGTGTGCTCTGTTGATCCAGACTAACCTGGCCATAAACCCAGTCCTTAAAGTTCACATCTTCATATGAACCCTGATACATCACACCATGGTCGTTGAGGACGTACTCATTCCGCTCTGCTTCATTAGGAAGAAACACATCATCATCTGCAAAGAGAGACAGACAGAGAGTTTTCAATATACAGTATTATTGAGCTTCCTGAATAACTCCTGAACTAAAACTCTCACTAAACTTGTAAAATTAAGAACTCTGGTGTCTATCTCACACAGTTTCTGTTTTCAACTTTAACGTTTCAAAGTGGATGTATAAGTTGTTATTTCCTAATATTCCAAAGTGGGACGGACCCGAACCTGCTCCCCCCCACTCTGTCATTTCTCTAAGACTCCCATTTGATGTACTGAACCTTCTTTGCACAAAGAATGAAGACTTCAAAGACTTTGTTGACTGAAGTTTTATTTCAGATCTCCACCAGATCTCCAAAGAGTAATGCTTTCAGGGACATATATCGGAGTAAAATATACTGTACATGTCATTTAGTTAATTTTAGTAATAAATTAAAATACAGATATATGAACATTCTACGTAATTACAGCATGATTTTGTTACATTACAACACTGTCTATCTGAAAGGAGAAGTTTTCTTTATTTTTCATGAAAAATAAATCAAACTGATTAATCATCTAACCAAAAATAAATGGCAACTCATTTAATATTTGATGACTAATCGATTAATTTTGGCTTTTCTAGACGGGAGAGATACATCTGTAAACTGACTCTCAGGTGACAGGAGAAGAGTTCCTACCTTTACACCAGGCGTTGAACAGCATGTACAGGTCTGTGGCGGCGTTTCTCCTAGTTCGCTTCATGCCGGTTCCCACCACGATGGCCACGTACGTACGAAACCTCCCAACAATGGCGTCGGGCGTCGGTGTGATGCCCAGAGTCACAATTAAACCCTGACTCCCCACAATCCGACCCGTCCACGGGCCTCCAACACGGGATTTAAAGGTTACCACCACCATGGAGTCCCTACTGGGTGTAGGGTTTTCACCTGGAGGAGAAAGAGGAGGAGGAGGAGGAGTATTAGTGATAAAAGGAAAGAAAGGGAAACTCCAGAAAGCGATATTTAAAAAAGCCTCAAAACAGCACTAAGAGCATACTGTACTTAATAATGTAAAGAATGTATTCCTT
>NC_045756.1:6926718-6927365 GCF_008692095.1 Etheostoma spectabile
AAGGCCAAACACCTCTGTGAACATCTGTCACACAGCAACTGTGTGTAAAGTATAATAACCGTTTATTCATAGTTTTTATAATGATTTGGACTGCTAAGTCATTACTAGCCACCTGTTTAAACTTCTGCGCTCTCTAACTTCTAAGTAAGAAGTATTCCACTCTTTTAGAAGAGGTCTATCTCTGTAGAGATCCTTTCCATAATGTTGTCAGGCAGTTATAATAATAAAAATATGAGCCGGTCAATGGCAAAAACAGCACTTTCAATAGACAAAATTGACGATGCACATTTGCCCCTTAGGGTTATAGAGCAGCACCGGTTCGCCCCTGGTGATCATAATGTTGTAGCTCAATACTGGACCAATTTCAAATATTTCTTTTTGCATGCAATGCTGCATGCAGTAAGAAAATACTTTGAATACATCGACATTACCCTGCATTACTTTTCAGAGCTGTATACGTTTATGAACGGTTCATGAGAATAGCCTCATTTAAACAGTCTTTAAAAAATGGAAATGTATATGATTCAGTTACAGGTTTTACATGTTCTTGATTTGACCATGCACATGTTAATTTACAGGAAACACCTGTACACCTGTCTCCTATCCCAGAATTCAAACTCACCAATCAGGAACTCGAGCTGGAAGTC
>NC_045756.1:6927379-6932730 GCF_008692095.1 Etheostoma spectabile
CCAGCGGGCGGTTGAAAGTGACTTTCACCAGGAACTCCTGACCGCGGCGGACCACCAGGTTGGGGGTTTCGTAGGCGCCCGTGTTGTGTTGCGGTTTATTTATCTGCTGACACATGTCGATCTTCTGCGCCAACAGAAACGCTGAGAGGAAATGAAGAAAGGGAGAGGATGTCATATTTGCATGTGTATTGATCACTGATCAGAGAAGTTATTTTATTATCATCATCATTATTCTCCCTTCTTCACAGTCTCATGTCAGATTCATCTACCAACCCTTATAGAGGTGGATCAGGGTTGCCTTAGACCAGCTCTTAGTTATACTGTAATAGTTTTGGACTTCCAGGGGACTTTCTTTGACACACTGAGCTCCTCTGTCCTCTCTCTAAATGCGTGTTACTAACTGAGCTCTGGGGAACTTATTCCCCGGTGTCCTTGTGTTTTCTCCACCAGCAGTTTTCCTTGGATTAGGGTCGGACCTAAATCATGGTTGCAGCTGTCGTCGTGGTCCTGCTCCGCGCCCTGCTATACCCTGAGATTCCCTGCTACACCCTTCCGTGCTCTGCTATGCCCTGCTACACCCTTCCGTGCCCTGCTATGCCCTGCTACACCCTTCAGTGCCCTGCTACACTCTGCTTTGCCCTACTATGAATAAATGGGGGGATGAACAGTGGCAACAACAATTATAACAATTATAACAACAATTATAAATGAAATGGATCTTACTGGCTGCAGGTGCAGGTGCAGGTGCAGGTGCAGGTGCAGGTGCAGGTACAGGTACAGGTGCAGGTGCAGGTGCAGGTGCAGGTGCAGGTGCAGGTGCAGGTACAGGTGCAAGGTGGAGGGTGCAGGTACAGGTGCCGGGTGCAGGTGCAGGTACAGGTGTGGGTGCGGGACAGGTACAGGTGGGGGTACAGGTGCAGGTGCAGGTGCAGGTGCAGGTGTAGGTGCAGGTACAGGTGCAGGTGCGGTGCAGGTGCCGGTGCGTGCAGTAGGTGGCAGTGCGGTGCGGGCAGGTACAGGTGGGGTGCAGGTACTGTGCCGGTGCCGGTGCAGGTACAGGTGGCAGTGCCGGTGCAGGTACAGGTGCAGGAGCAGGTTGAGGTGCAGGTACAGGGGCAGGTGCAGGTGCAGGTGGAGGTGCAGGTACAGGTGCAGGTGCAGGTGCAGGGTTAGGTGCAGGTGCAGGTGCTCTGGCTGTGGGAACGTCAGGAAAAGCCTCAAACTCTGGAAAATCTTCTTCTAAACCGGCAAGGTTGGAGGTTGACACCTAAAGATTAATAACAAAGAAATAATGAAAGAAAGAGAGGAATGATTTAATGTGAATGCATATTATTGCTGTAATCCGTCAACGTGGAGCAAATTTTAGATGTAGTGCGGTAAAGACAACCCATCAACATACGTTCTTCTTATCTTAAATATTAGACTAAATAATTCATAATTTCAGCTTATTAACATTTTGCGAGTAGAGTGCCTCTGGCCTTTCTTCTTTTTGAATTTGTAATGTGTTTGTTGTCAGTAGTGCATTACCTTCTTCGGGTATCGTCCCTTGAAGGGGTTGAACTTCCTCTTTGATAGAGACATGATGGCTGGAGGTTTCACTGAAGTCACTACACAAACCAAGAAACACATATTTAATGCAGGAAACATGAATATAAATTTTCCAATGCGTGGTGAATCGGATAATAATCAATATAAATGTGTAAAGATTGCGACCAGTTGACATAAAAACTGAATCGCAATGATATTTCTAAATGACCTAGTGCGTAACTTGTTTGACTTTTTTCTATTTATTTATTTCTTTTGATGCGTGGCGATCTGATTTCTCCCCGCAGCTCGGTCTGGAAACCGGCACGTTTAATTCTCCTGCTTCAGTTCACAATTTTGCGGGAACCAATCAAAAACTGGCTTATCTACCTGCCGTGCTATTGGCTGGTTTACCACGATGACGATAGAGAAGCGGCCAAGCAGCTAAAGCACAGCAACCCGTTGATGCCGCTGTTGCTTCTACGTTATCATCATCATTGGTCTGATTGGTTGAAGGACTATCCAATTGCGTACAGAGTCCCACCTCTTGTGAAGAGAAAATTCAGAGCAGACTCCCCAGACCAATGCTCAATCTCAGATCCTTTGAGCTCGGCTTGGTCTGGTGATAGCCCCACTATGCCAAAAGTGTCTTGGAGTCAAAACAGCTCTTTTATTTTTACAGTTTGTATATTTGTAAATTTTCAGTTATTTGTCTGCAGCTTTTAAAGAAAATCCTGAGAAAACCGGGAATTCTATCAAATTATGTGTTGAGTGTATCACTATGTCCCTATAAGATGTCATCATAAAGCCCCACAGAGACACTGTCACTCTGCACAGGGATTACAAATGGTCACATGTGGACAAAATATTCCACACGTTGAATTAAATTATGTAAAAACAGAAGATATTATTCTAATAACATCTGCAGCCCTTATAATTTATATAATAATAATGTATTTTTTCAGATCTTCTACATTCTGTTTAAAAGATGTGAGATAAAAAACATTCAAGAAGCCGTCCTACATTACGAGTACGTTTACTTTTGATGATAAAGCTGATAATACACCTTTTGCAATGGACATGTAAATTCACAGTCCACATTTGGAATTTGTTTGATATGTTCATGTTTTAAAAAATATGCAGGAGTAGTCTGTAAAATTAAATGGAACAATTACATGAAATCAGTTTTTGAAGTACTTCAGAATCAGAATCAGCTTTATTTGCCAGGTATGAGGACACATACGAGGAACTTTTCTTTGGAGCATCGTTGCTCACAATGTGCTTACACATACAAAAACAACCAAAACAAAAATATACACTCTGATATATACACAATATGTACATACTCTAAACAGAAACAATATAGAGGCATGAGTGCAATAAAGAGTTCGATAGAAATTATTTAAATATGGAGCACAGTGCAAAGGATACTGGGATAAATAGTATTATGTTATTATATTACAATATGAACAGTATGAACATTATGAATAGTTCTGAAAAAGGAAATTAGAATGATGAACAAATAAAAAAACACTGTGGGTAAGAAGTCAGCTGTTCATCAGAGAGATGGCTTCTTACTTTATGAAAAGTATGTATAATGAAATGTATAGACTTTAAAAATGAACATGTTAATCTTTGCATCTCCAGATAAAATTGCACAAACAATAAGTATGATAGAATAGGTGTCACACCTATTGTGTGTGTGTGTGTCTCACCGCTCAGATGAAAGAGAGAAGTGGGTCTGTTGAGTCTCTGATGATCAGATCAGATGATGATGAGATTAACTTCAGCATCAGTTTATATACACACACTACTTCCCCTTTTTACACACACACACACACAAACGCAAATATACCATGATCCTTTTAGTTACTTCTTTACATGAAGTACATCATTAAATACTACTCTAACAACTGAATATGGTATTAGTCACTAATAATAAATCACATTGATGTTACTTTAGTATTTTGACGCTTTTTTCAATGCTTTTCTGATGCTGTGTGAGATTTTTTTATCGTTGTTGCTTTCTGCGCTTTTTTATTCTTTTTTCGGGCAGCACATTCTCATAAGCAGATTCATTTGATATCTTACAAAAAATTATGCACAACAATTGCAATTATATCCTATGAAATGACAGCGACTGCCGACCGGTCCCATAAAAGTCAAGTGTAGCGGTTTACAGTTAAATATAGCCGTCAAATACTTTTCAAATCACTTATCCTAGCTGTATGTTTGAATGGTTCATGAGAATAGCCTGGGTATTTGTACTTTTACTGCAGTAAAAGATCTGAATACTTCCTCCACCTCTGACAAAAACACACACATCATCAGAACAGGGAAGAGTGTGTGTGTGTGTGTGTGTGTGTGTGTGTGTGTGTGTGTGTGTGTGTGTGTGTGTGTGTGTGTGTGTGTGTGTGTGTGTGTGTGCGTGCCCTCGACCCAAACAGACACTCTGACCTGTCACTCATCAGCAGTGACATTAAAGGGTAACCACTGTATTTTTTCAACCTGGATCCTATTTTAGGTCTAAGTGACTTAAAGGAACAACAATCTTTGACACTGGTCCAGTATTAAGCAGGAACGCTGTAACCGGCAGATACAGACTGAGCTGCAATGTAATCTAATTGGGGAAAATGGGCATCATCAATTTGGTCCACTGGTGCTGTTTTTGCCAATGACAGGCTCAGATCCTTATGTCTGACGACATTATGGAAAAGATCCCTAAAGAAATAGGCTTTTTTTTTAAACGTCTTTGAGACCTTGAGAGTAGAGTTGTGATGGTCGGAAAAGTGGAAAGGCTTTTAATAGTTTTATTTTGTTTCTGTCGACTTTGAATAAAGTTTAATTTACAATGCTAAAATTATTGTTTGATTACATGGAGTCTGGTGGGTTTAGCGAAAGGTCGACCTCCCTGGAAATCTTTTCCACAGTGTGGAACCCTTTAAATTTAATTTACACTCTTTATTGATCTGCTATGGGGAAATTACAATTTACTCTGTTGTTACTACACACTACACACAGGCTTGAACAACACACACATGCTCAGATCCTATACATGAACTAATGTAGAGATGTCAGAGTGAGTGGGCTGTCAGTGCTGGACCAGCACCGTAAGCGGTTGGGGGGGTTCGGTGCCTTGCTCAAGAGCACCTTGGCATTGCTCAAGAGGTGAACTGGCATCTCTCCAGCTACCAGTCCACACTCCGTACTTTTGAACTAGCGATCCTCCGGTTCCCAACCCAACTCCCTACGGACTGAGCAACTGCCACCCCCTCTTCACCCTATTTCCCCATGGGTTTGTGTCTGACTGACTGGAACAACAATCTTTGGCATTGGTCCAGTATTAGGTCGGACTGCTGCAGCAGCAAAACAACGGGCAAATTGTGACCTTCACACAAAACTTTTTATTGGACGGAGGGCTACATTGCAGCCCGGTTCGTGGCTGTCGGTTACAGCGTTCTCGCCAATGACCAATGACCAACGTCAAAGACTGTTTTTCACATTAGTCACTTAGATGATAGTCTTTGCTTTGTGAGTGACGTTCTACATAAAACAACAGGACATGATGCAGTACTAATCTAATCTGAAATAGGCACACATATGGCCACACTGATGGACATTAAAATACTCTAACATGTATTCATTAGTGGTAAAAACAGAATATGTCATTCTACATTGATAAAACAGTTTGAAAGAAGCCATTCTGCATAATGAGAACTTTTGACATTTGAGGACTTTTACTGCAGTAACCTTTCAGGAGTATTTTTAAACTGTGGTATATCTTTTTCTTCAGTGAAGGATCTGAGTACTTCTTCTTATTGGGGATA
>NC_045756.1:6932744-6938137 GCF_008692095.1 Etheostoma spectabile
TGATTTTGGTTGGTTCAGCTGAACATCTTAAATGAGCTCAGAGTGTTAATGGAGTCTGGTCTCTAAAACTCTGACTGCTGCTTTAACACAATGACAAAAACACGTTAGGGAAAAACAATATTCAACGAAAATGAAACTTGTTTTTCTGCGTCTGATTTCTGGACATTTTGTGTTTTCCGTCATGCAGAAAACAAGGGATTGGGATTGAATTTCCTGCATTCAAGATTAAAATATTTTCTTATTACTTCATTACATTTAATCTGTTTTTTGATTCCAAGCATCACCATGTATATCATCATGTTAAAATGTTAAAGATCCGTCATGTTCTCCTCCGGTTAGAGGTTTAGTTAAAAAAATGAACTGAGATGTTGGAAAGCTGTTTCCTCCGCAGGAACTTCCTCTGACCTCGACCGCTGGGCGCTCAGGTCATCCTGACACGCTGCTGCTGATTGGTAAGGGGACTATACGTTCCACTTCCTGTTTGCTGACTGGCATCTCTTAACTCAGCAACAAAAGGGATTAAGAACGTATGACATGAAGAGCAGCTCCAGCTGCTCCCCCCGTGGACGAAGATGGATGGATGGACACAAAGAGAAGCTGACAATACCAGACAAGATTAGGAGGCTTTCTAATTTGGGTTTCAAAGCGGCATGAGTAAGGTTTTAAAGGTCTGCTACAGAGAAATACATTTGCTCTTTTATGTGAAATATGTAGTTTCAGAGAAGGTCTCCATGAATTGAGATGGAGGGGTCACACACAGCAAAGGACCGCAGGTCAGACTCAAACCGCACTGGGGCGCACTGGGTGAGCTAAAGGAGCAATCTGAGCCTGTCAGGAACACAAAATAAATCACTTTCATTGGACAAACATCAAGGCTGCACAAGTGTCCCCTTAGGTTACATTGCAGCTTGGTTTGTGCCGCCCGCTCACTGTGATCTCGCTCAATACTGGACCAAATTCAAAGATCTTTTGGTCACATCAGCATTCAGCATACATGTAACATCATTTGTAGCATGCATGTCGCACATTATGCAGACACATTATGACACAATCATTACAGAGCCAAAACGTGAGCTACAAGGTAACAGAGCCTTTTATACATTGTTGTGTTTCTTTAGAAATAAACAACGGACAAATAGAGTCTTCAAATACTTCAGATGTGAAGTTCTTTGCTGTCAAATTGACATAAAAATGAATAGAAGTTAACAAAACAGTGACAGTACAGCGCTGTAGCTTAGTGGTTAAAGTGCCTCTCTTGTAGGCAGGAGATCTTGGGTTCAAATCCCAATAGTGCCCAACCATCAGCCAGTTATTTTTGTACAGTGTTTGCTGTCCAGAAGTGTGGGAAGGATTTCTTTTTGCTGCAAAATATAAATCCAGATCCGAGAACAGAATGTGTTATCTTACAGTAGGACAGTCACACACGTGTTTTTCAGACATGCCATTCATGTGTAACTCATGGATCTTCTGGAAGTTCTCCCAGATACATACAACTTTATTTTCTCTACAGATATTCACTCTCATTCATCTAGGCCAATGAATGATTCTCGGTTTTGCCTTATTGTCAAGTCATACATTTTTTAACATAATGCTTTGGATGTTCCTGCTCAAAAACATGATTCTGCTCGAGGTTTCTGCCTCTTAAAAGGAGGTTTTTCCTTGCCTCTGTGGCCTAGTGCTTGCTCTTGGTGGGAACTGTTGGGTTTCTGTAATCAACATCGCAGAGTACGGTCTAGACCTGCTCTTTTACGGAAAGCGCAATGAGAACTGTTGTTGTGATTTGGCATGAACAAGGTTTGAATATGAAGTGTGTGAACGTAAGTTTGTACTGTGTTTATAGTGTGAAGGTGCGCGGACGCTGTGGGGCTCGTCTGACCATCTTTTATTGTAAATGATCCTATGTGTCTTTGTTTTTGAGCTTTATGGATGTATATTGTTTGTTCTGTGGTATTGGTTGTATCCTTAATTGTGTTATTCTTTTGTTGTATTAAGGGGGAGCTGGAGCAGAGTGTTATGCCCTATGCCACTGTGTTGAGGTTGGTAACCTGTATGGCCATCTAAGACAAAAGTTGTAAATGTAAAGTATTTATATAGCGTTTTTCTAGTCTTAACAACTACTCAAAGCACTATTACATAACGTAATTCCTCAAATAAAGAACAATAGTCAATTAAAAGTCGGGCCTCTATTAGTGGCCGGGGGCGTGGTCAACACAGACAAATAAAGGCCGGCCTCAAATTAAGGTTGGGGAAAAATGATTGTGTACAATCTCCTAAATGCCTTTAATATACTGTGCATCCAAGTTTATCGCAATGTACATTTCTACTAGTTTAATTAAACAGATTCAACAATATATATATATTCATGCTTTGTTTTTGTTTGCTTGACAAGAAACTGAATAAGGAATGAAATGGAATAAAACCCTTGACTTCTGTTGAAAAGGTTTTGGGCATTCATCTTTAAATAACCCGCACTCGTATTACATTATTTTTGTGTTTGTTGTATTGCTTGTTTCGTTTTTGTGAAGTACTTATTTTATTTTTAGTTGTTATTTTTACTCTTCCAAAAAAAGATCTGTATTTTGATGACAATGTATGTACTTCATAGCTCATCTGGTGCTAACACAGTAAACTAAACTAAAGCTAGGACTCTCACTGCAGAAATTAAGTCCTTAGCGTCTGGATCCTGAAAATACAACACAAACCCAGGAGACTAATCTGAACCAGGATCTGGATTCAGTCCAACCCCTGCTGCTATGTGGATTATAAAAGCTGACTGTCCTGTTCCTGCCTCTGAAACTCCTCCTGATCTGGACTGAACTTAAACAATAATTATGAGATATTTGTTTGATGAGCATTAGACATGTCTGTCTGACTCTCAGTGTGCTGAAATCTGCATTTAATGGCGTTATATTACTAATAATGTCTATATTAACTGTTGGTGAAGAGCAGGAAGAAAAACTCTCCCTTATTAAACGTAAACCAGCAGTTGTAGTTCCTCCAGTTTGCCACTGAGTCTCGCTGTCTGACCGCTCTGTAATGGGGTGTTCAGGGGCGCTGCTAAAGGAGAGAGAGAGAGAAAAAACACGAACGACTACAATTACATTTCACAACTGTTATTAAATGCCTAATGGTAATTCAAGCAGACACAGCCCGTTCTGTCTTTCCAAAAATTCCCCATATTCCCCAAATTCAGTAATCAATTTGAACAATCCATTTGAACACATTATAGTCAATTAACGAGAAAAAAAAAGGTTTGAGAGAAAAAGGTTTTATACCAATAGCAAAAAATAATAATATTTGAGACTAAAAAAAAGTGTAAATGTAAATTTGACATTTTTAAAATTATTTGTGAGAAAAAAATCTCTCTCAAAATACTTTTTTAAACTCTCAAATATATATTTTTTTGCCATAAGTGTGAAAAAAAATTCTCAAAAAAAAAAGTGTTATTCTCAAAAAGTCTTTTCTGATTTTCTCTCACTGTGAAAATAATGTCATGGGCGGGGCCGCGTTCCTATTGGCCAGTCGGGTGAGCGCCTTCTTGTCTTGGGAGTCCAACTGAATCATTACACCATTGTCACCAGCACATATGCGCTACCCCAGTTGAGTGCGGAAGCCAGCGTTAGCTAACTAGCAGCCTGCTCCTGCTGATGTTAAACAAGTTGTAACGTAATGGCGTCAGTTGAAAGCGGAACAAAAAGCGCACGAATGTCCACAGTCGGAACGTAAACAGTGTGACACCCAGCGGAAGTAAACAACACAAGCGCGCTGAAGGCATATTCAAAGTTTACGAAAATAAAAATAAAATAAAACTATCGTCGAGTACGAGGAAGAGACCCGTCGTCAGCGCAGACTGTTGGATATCGGTTGGATATCCAAAAAACGTTACACAGGATAGGTGTGTATGTACTTTATTATTTTAAACGTACAATTCATTAAAAGTAAAGAGTATAATACCTCAGAATTAAACCTAAGTACAGTATACGGGTAAATGTACTAAATTACATTCAACCACTGATCTTACCTAATTTTATTTAAGGACAGTTGGTAATATCGACTCTTAAAATCTTATTTTATTCTGAAGGGCAGAGTAGTGTATCGGAAGTTGTGTTTGTGTTTTCGGTTCCCGAAAGACGCTACGACCTCCGTCCCGTTGTTTGCATTTGACCTCGTGATGAGGACGCCGGAGTAAAACGTGCCAGTGTTTAGTTTTCTAAAGAACGAAACGTCAGAAACAGCTGGATGTGGTTTTAAAAACTGAAACAAAGCTACAAAGAGCAGGTCTGTTTTCTTCCTCTGACCGGAAACGCGTTCACTGCTGTTGTTGCAGGGAGTCCGCGCGCTAAGCTAACGTTAGCCGCAGCTAGCTCCTGCTAACGTGAGTTCTTTTACATGTTGTGAACTCCGTATTTTTCTTAAATGCAGCTCGGAAAGAAGTTGAGGAGAAGCACTTCAACATGAACTCCGAGAGGAAGCTGTCAAGTGGTCAGCGGAGAGGTGGGAGACATTTATATATTCTTTTCTTCTTACTTAACGTCACCCTGTCAATGTACCGTATTACACTCGTGTGTGTGTGCGCGTGTATATAGTCAGGTGTTCTGTTGCCTTTATTTTAAGTAGGTGGGGTGGGTATGAGAGGTATCTTAATTTTGTTAGGGTGAATTACATATGAGCAATACAGTTTGGGGCAAGCCACATGGGAATTGTAGTTAGCTAAGCTAGCAGTTACTCTGCCATGAATGAAGCTTCACTACACAAAAGCTACCACCCAGTCGAATGCAGCAAGCTAAGTAACACAAACACAGCAGTAAGCTAGTTCACTACATCCATGACAAGAAAAGTGTAACGTGTGTGGCCAAGCTACTTGATAAATAAAGGAGATAAGCAACTGAAAAGTTACTTGAGTCAGGAAATATGGAAGCTACCAGCAAAATACTGAGTTACTAGCTAAGCTACAAGTGTCTAACTTAGGTTAGGGTGACCAGACGTCCCCGGTTTTGGTGACCTGTCCCCGGTTTTTACTGTGACCGACAGACCCAAAAGTGGAATGAAAGAAAGAAAACACTGACCAAACGTAGCCGATAGTCACACACCCTACACACAGAGATGTTTTAGCAAGCCGTATTTTACGATGCTAAAATCACTGATTATTTACATGGAGTCTGGTGGCTTTAGCTAATGCTGTTTTGTGGACTTTTTATGTTTTAAAAAAGGATCTTAATCTTTAACAGAAAGGTTAAAGATCCTTAAAAATCCTTTCCATAATGTTGTCAGACACTTAGAATATTAATCAGAGTCGGTCAGTAGCAAAACAAGCACTTTTATGAGCGTAAATACAAGCTGGACAATTGTCCTATTAACTTACACTGTAGCTTGTTTCTCTGCTGCCGACTGCA
>NC_045756.1:6938147-6938351 GCF_008692095.1 Etheostoma spectabile
TTAATACTGCATCACTGTCAAAGGAAAATGTGTCCTCAAGAGTTTTTATTGTATCCGATACTCAATGAGATGTTGTAGAAACATGCCGGAAGCAATAAGCTCAGCCCCTAAGGAGATCAGCTCTAGGTCTAGTGTCCCCGTTTTAAGCTTTACAGGTAAAACATGATGTGTTTTGGAGGTATATACTCTTCTGAGCTGAAAATG
>NC_045756.1:6938361-6939074 GCF_008692095.1 Etheostoma spectabile
TGATTTTGTCTGAGAAATCTGGTCACCTTAACTTAGGTGTCTTACTTTTTTAGGGTGAATTACATGTGAATAATACAGTGTTGGGCAAGCTAAATGGGAATTGTAGTTGGCTAAGCTAGCAGTTACTCTGCCATGAATAAAGCTTCACTACACATAAGTAACACAAACAGCACTAGGCTACTTCACTACATAGGAAGCTACTTTAAGTTGTACTAATGACAAGAAAAGTGTAGCTTGTGTGGCCAAGATACTTGATAAATAAAGGAGTTAAGCTACAGAAAGTCACTTAACACAAGAAATAGTGAAGCTACCACCAAAATACTAAGTTACTAGCTAAGCTACAAGTAGCGACTGCCCAACACTGATAATACAGTCTGGGCTACTTGTGTAAAACTTGCTGGCCAATGTTACACCAGTAAAATGTGTTTTATTTCTACAATAGCATTCTTGTGTCAGTTGTCATTTAAGTCAGTGTTATGGAATATGACTTATCAAGTTACCGGTGCAGTAAACACATTACGATTTCCGTACAGTCATATCAAAGGTCCTTGCTCCTTCTCAACTCTCTGGTAATAATCTATTCACAAAATACAACCAATAGTACGATAATGTTAAATCTTACTGCAAGGGTCAGCCGATTTGAGCAGGAATATTCTGCACAGTGCTCTGGATCTTGTTTCTTCTGCTCCTACGCAACTAGGAGTATGACTGGT
>NC_045756.1:6939084-6941154 GCF_008692095.1 Etheostoma spectabile
TGGCGGTCGCATTTCTTGCGCCCAGCAGCCAATGCAACGTCTACTCTTTATTATGTCTGCGTACACATACACGCCACTTGCTGTGTTATTGTGAGAAGAAAGCTACGCTTGAGTTTAGGAAAAGATGAACTGATTGGGTTTAGGAAAAGAAAAACTTTTTTAGTAAAAGAAGAAAGCGACAGTTTAGGAAAAGTCACGTGCCACATGCGCGACGCAATCCCTGGTCTCCTTAGTGAAAGTCCTGTGTTTTACCTGTCCATTACCCCGACCAGCCTCCATACACGGATTTTTGCCCTTTCATACTACTCGCCTGGTGTGAAGTAACACACAATAGCAATGGTAATGGTAGTCAATGGAGGCCAAACGGCGTTAATATACTGTACACCCCCAAAACGAGCATGTGTCTTTATAACACACCAATAATGGCATACGAATAAGCAATAGGTTTTTAGCACAAGTTACCATGGCGATTTAACCCGGTAACAAGGGATTCACGATCGTGATTAGTGCTGCAGCTATTGATTTATTTTTGGAATCGAGTATTCTACTGATTATTTCAAGAGGTTTCCTTTTTTGGAAAAAGCTACTGTTTTTATTGCATACAATAACAGGGATACATGCTAATATTTTTAAGCATGGGCCACCAAGCCCCTTATTCTCTTGGCAAAAATACATTTTTGGTGGCCTAAATGTAAATCTTTTTTTGCAAAATTCCCCATCTTGCCTCTGGCTCTGGATAAGCAATAGAGCTGTAAAGCCCAGGTAAATATGACTGAACGAAGCTCACAGCAGGGCTATTCAACACTCATTCTACACTGCTCAGGGTGGCCCATTTTAAGAAGGCTAACACTGAGTGAATGGTCCGGTGATGTCATTCACAGGGATATTAAGTAGCCATGCTCCAGCATAGGGGGGAGGGGCTGGTTTGTTTCTGACTAAGTTGACAGAAACGTGTCAAAATTTCAAGATTAGTTGCAAACTAATAACCAGTTAGATTACAAACCGGAAGCTTTCGTTTTAGCTTGTTTAAAAAAAAAAATTCTATTTGCAGAGTAGCATGCCGTAGGCTAATTGCTGGACGACAGCAGCAGACGTCACTACACACTGGATGCGCCGCGTGTCCATTTTCATTTTAAAAACGCGTACATACGAGAAATAGAACCAACGCCTATTTTTCTTGCGAGCATGTTGGAAGCATTTCCAGGCAAAATAGAACAGGAAGAGATGTTCATGTAATTTCGCCACAAACACATATTAATAAATTACATGTTGAAGTTTGAAAGTCTCTAGGTTGTGAAATCATTGCAGATATAAATGTAGAAGAAACAAACTTGTCATACAGAACAAAATAGTCCGTAACCTATTTTGCCTACAGAGACGATGTAGGAGCATGTTCGCAGCTTAAAATTATCCCAAACTTTGTTGTTTTCTCTCGCCTGTCTCTTCTCTTAACCCTACACTCTGGTCAGTGTTTTATGTACGCTGCAAAGAGAAACTAAATCACCCAATTAATGCAACATAGTCACCTCCCGACCATTTTTTCACTGCAGAAAGCTGCTACCAGCCAGGCTAAAGCTAACATAGTTAGCCTAAAGAATCAAGGCGTCTGTCCCAACTAACGTTAGGGTTCGGAGCCGCTAGAAACATAGTCAACCAGTGTATTTATCTACCTGATCTCCAAAAATCAATCTCCAAAATCACTTCAGAAGAGTAGTCACAGCTTACTTGCTTTGGTGTTGCATTGAAGCATTGAAGTTCAACAAAGAATGGTTGACATTAGAAGAGTCATTTTTATTTTCTATGTAGATGCACTCACCTAAAAATCACCCCAGTACTTGCCCATAGACATTTTTTTGTGAAAAAAAATGCCTTGGTTACCTTGTTTCAAGCCAATCTAGTGTGGTATAGAAAGCTTGCAGGAAGACTCAATAAGAGCCTGGCTATCAGCATCCTTTACCCAGCGCAACTGGGTGAGCTCATGAATATTAATGAGCTCAGGCAACATGACGTCAGACTGACCAGCTGTTATAATTGGCCTGATTTTTCCTCTTATTTCTTTTCAGTGGCTAG
>NC_045756.1:6941164-6956044 GCF_008692095.1 Etheostoma spectabile
GGAGGTAGCAGTTCATTTTCACATTCAACACATAACACACACACACATATGGAAGTAAACAAGGTTTTGTGTGGCAGGGCACCTTTAAAGTAATTTTAGTACAAATTTATTATAACCGCCACCTGGTAACAAGTGTGTTTGTCGTTCATGTTGTAGTAACTGAAAATGTTTACTGGGTTATTTTAAAAGTAATTTCGAAATGAGCAACACTGGGGAAGCTATTAGCTAGTAATTGGTCTCGCTGTGCCAGACTCCCCTCCAAAGCACCCTGAAGGAGGGTCTGGCTACTTCACATAGCACTTGGGGATGGGAGGAAAACATTAGTGATGGCTCAATGAAGCCAAACCATTTTCTTATTTTTCTGAGCTCACTAGATGGCGGTCTCTGTTCAAAGAAAAAAGTTAAAGGAATGGCAAGTCAGTGTGTTTCAACCCTAGAGATATATTATTATATTATATAATATTAGGCATTTATAATGGCCAATTTATACATATATATTTATATATATAGTTTTAATATTCATTCATCAGAATCATTTATGACAAATTATTCTGATAAATGAATATTTAAAAAAAATAAAAAAGGACAGTCAACCATGTGAGTGAGTGTTGGTGTTGCTTTGTCTGTCCACCAGGGGACGCTCTACAACGTTCTTGTTAGCACTTTTTTTTTTGTAAATGGCTTTTTGTTTGAAGGACTTTAAGTTCCAAATCTTAAGTTTGTATTTTTATACATTTTATTTATCATAATTTTAATGTATTTTGATGTTCCTCTGTTCTGTTGTGACAGTAAAACAAATTATTATCATATTATTTTGTTGAGAACTCATGAATAACTAATGTTAAGGAAAGCTGTTTTGTTACGCGTTTCTGGATTTTTTTCTTTCTTAAATACATATTGGCTGATATATCAGAATATTGGATTTTTAAATAAAGAAATATTTGTGTCGGTGTCGGCCTTAAACATCCTTTATCGGTCGGGCTCTACTTACGTTATTGAAGGTATAACGTTAAGCTTACTGAACAAGGAAAACAGAAGTGGCCTTGATTGGCGATGATGACGGATTTGTGTGAAGTGGAATTCCGGGACTGTTAGTCAGGAAGTGATATCAACCCTCATGTTGTCCTCGGGTGAAAATTGACCCGTTTTCTTATATCAGTGTTCTTTTCAATTCCCCCAAAAATAACATGATTAATTCCACACAATGCTCTTTGGCAAGTACTTTCATTCATTTTGGGGCGTCTTATTCAATTTTATAGCATTTGAAAACAAATTGAAGTGGTTTCCAAATAGTAAAAGTTGACATATTCCAGTCTGTGATTATCCATTAACATCCATTCCTTTAATTTAGTCTAAATCATTACTAATTTCTGCTTTTCTAACTCAGACATTAGGTATAATTTTCTTTTAAAGGAGGTTGATTGACCATAAATTCCAAAAATAACTGTAAAAGTAAAGTTAATAAGTTAGTGTTATGTAGTGTTGAAAACGTCAAAAAACAAACGTCAAAAATGACAAACATTGAAAAAAAAGTGTCAAAAGTGTTTAAAAAGAGGAACAAAAACATAAAAGTTAAAAACCTTGGTAAAAAGTGTCAACAAAAGTGTTGATTTTGACGGGAAGACAACACGATAAATGCGATAGACTGGGGGTGCTGTTTTGCTGGCACATTAAATGTCAATTGAATGAACGAAAACCAAATGGCAAAATGAAATGCAACTCATTAAGATTTCATTCTATTGTTTAGTCAAAATAATTTTAACTGAATTGAGGATCACATTGAAACATTTCATAATGAATTCTCAATTGTAAAAATACATATTCAAACTGTATGAAAGGTAATTGCACTTTCATTCAAAACTGAATCCAAAATAATTCAAACTAAATTTAGTATTGTAGATTCTAGATATTGAAGTTCTGATATAAAGTCAGTTAAAATCACTTTAATATATGCAGGCATTCCCAATAAATGGGAAGACTTGTGTTTTCACCAGATTGTCTGACACATGAGGCAGGATCTGGAAATGAATGCTTCTCCAACAATGGCAACATGCTGCCAATCTCCCCATGAGCGGTGCTTCTTGTCTAGCAACTCCTCCAACATTTCAGACCCTTATAGTACCAACAAAGTCTATAATCCTTGCATCCCAAGAAACAACAGAACTGGACAATCCTCATGCTTCTTTTGAGCTACCAGTGTGATGGCATGTTGCCTTCCCCTGTGAGTTGTGTGAACAAACAATAGTTTAAGCTTGCCGGCTCCGACTGGACTCCATGGTGCATTCAGCTAACCCTCTGTAAGCTCACATTGCATTCATGCCCGCCTTGTTATTGTGAGCGTCAGTCCTGGAAAAAAAATCTTTAAATTGAAGAGTGAATTGAAATTCCTGACACCCCTATTTATTAGATCTATTAAATTATCATAGTGTTGGTAAGATTCACGTTAATAGCTGTTAGTTTGTCTTTCACCTTTACCTTCAGATGTCCAGAAAGTGATTGTTGGTGAAGAACATCAGCAGGAGTGGAGCACCAGTCTGGACCAGGAGGACACAAAGCCCCCCCACATTAAAGAGGAGCAGGAGGAACTCCGGATCAGTCAGGACCGAGAGCAGCTTCAAGGGCTGGAAGAGGCTGATATCACCAAGTTCTCCTTCACTCATGTCCCTGTGAAGAGTGAAGATGATGAAGAGAAACCTCAGTTCTCACAGCTTCATCACAGACAAACTGAAGAGATAAAAACAGAAGCGGATGGAGAGGACTGTGGAGGACCAGAACCAGCCAAGAAATCAGATCCAGATGCACATTTACAACCAGATATTGATGATGAGACTGGAGACTCTTCTGAACCTGATACTGATGACAGTGCTGATTGGAAAGAGACTAGAGAACCTCGGTCAGGTTTAAACTCTATGAAAAATTATAGATTCCCTGTTAGCGATTCAAGATGCACTATTGGTAAGAAACCATTTAGCTGCTCTGAGTGTGGGAAAAGATTTGGCACCAACGGACATCTGAAGAGACATATTAAAACTCACACAGGAGAGAAACCATTTAGCTGCTCAGTCTGTAAAAAAGCTTTTACACAGAGTGAAAATTTACAGACTCATATGAGAATCCACAAAGGAGAGAAACCATTTAGCTGCTTAATCTGTGAGAAAGATTTTGGACAGAGTGGAAACTTACAGGCACACATGAGAATCCACACAGGAGAAAGGCCATTTATTTGCTCGGTCTGTAAGAAAGCTTTTACAGAGAGTGGAAGTTTAAAGAAACATAAGAGAATCCACACAGGAGAGAAACCATTTAGCTGCTCAATCTGTAAGAAAGCGTTTAGAGAGAGTGGAGGTTTAAAGGCACACATGAGAACCCACACAGGAGAGAAACCATTCAGCTGCTCAATCTGTAAGAAAGATTTTGTACACAGTGGAAACTTGGTGACACACATGAGGATCCACACAGGAGAGAGACCATTTAGCTGCTCAGTCTGTAAAAAAGATTTTAGAGAGAGTGGAAGTTTAAAGACACATATGAGAATTCACACAGGAGAGAAACCATTTAGCTGCTCAGTCTGTAAGAAAGGTTTTGTACACAGTGGGAACTTAGTGGCACACATGAGAATCCACACAGGAGAGAGACCATTTAGCTGCTCAGTTTGTAGGTTGGCTTTTACAGAGAGTGGAAGTTTACAGAAACACATGAGAACCCAACACTTGAGTGTTGGACGCTCCCCCCTCGTTTAGCTCCTCCCTGTCTACTTTACTCAGGTCATCCTGATTTGATCGTTAGGGATTGGCTACGCCCCCTGTACTTAAGGAAGGCTGGAGGACTCTCAGACTGAAGCAACTGGCACCATTGTGTTACTTTTTGGGGAGATTGAGGTCTGAGGGGTATGGCACAAAACCAAGATGAGATTTGGATATTGTACTATACAGATGTGTAAATAGTAACTCATTATGAAATAATTGAAACTGTATGAAAATAAACTGCTGAGAGTTGTACATTGAATACAGTGCATGACGTTGGCCAGGAATATTGCTATACTGGACAAAACTAGATAGATATTGAACCAAAATACACTACATATTCTGTAATACATGCTTATTTTACCCTATTTTTTAAACCATATTTGTGAAATGTGTATTCTGTATGTGCATATCTATTGGTTTCGACAATATGATATTGTGAAGTAGGGGAGGACTTAATAAACTGCATGCTTCCACCTGCTCCTTCTCAAACTTTTTTCTTTTCTTTTTTTCTTTCTTTGGTAAATTCCGACTGTTTTGATTTTGTGGTTTCTTTTGTAACATTGTTGATTGTTGGAGATAAATATAAATGAAATCACATCAAAGATAAGGGATTTAGCAGGGATTTCCCAGTTATCCTGGACCAAATTAAATACCTGTTCATATATACTTAATATAAAAAGGCTGATAGTTACAAACGTGTTTTAAATGAAGTCAGTGATGAAGGGCAATATATAAAGTCCTATATATGTGTGTTTCTATAGCGGTTCTAACAATGCCAGATTGGTCCGAGACCAATACACCTTTAATTAGTTCAGTCTTTTCTTGTATTCTTTAACAATAAAGGAGCATGTATGTTACTCTACCATGTGCATCATAGAGTAGGTCTAGACCACACTCTATAATTTACAAAGAACCAACAATTATGCTGCACATTATGCTACCCTGGTAGCAAATGAAAAAAGGTAAACAAAGGATGACTGTAAGTATAGGCCGTAATATACACCTAGTTTATTTATCAACCCTTTCTGTCCATTTGGCCTACTTATGCTGTTTTCATAACCGGTGGTTAGCTGCTAACATTAGCTTTTGGGGCACTTGGTAAATGAGTATTTTATACCACTAACAAGACAGAAGATAGCACCACACTTAAACAGTAGCATAATCAGCATCCCTAAAGGCAAACCGAAGCATAGAGGACTTTGGCAGACAGATTATAAAGACAGTAAGTATGTGTTTACATTTGGGCGCCATCTTGGAAAACAACAATCAAATCATGAACGCTGTGTTTGAGCTGTGTTACTGGTTGCATGGTATTCATCGGTCTACTGCTTGTCACTCCCCGATGTAAGTCTCTTTGCGACAAGTAGCCTACAAGATGCTAACGAGAGACTTCTGTAATATCAATACAGAATAAAAATGGACCTACTTAACCAAGTTGGTTCACTGCTGGTTACAAGTTAGCATCAGAGACAACAAAGGCTGTCAGTTGAATGGCGTTTTGAGCTAACGTTAGCAATCAAACTATCATAGCTAGCTAAAAGGTTTCTTCTGTTATTGTTTGTAATCAAAAAAGTTTATAATTTTATGGATTTCACAAATTTAAGTTTGACAGTTTTTCCATAAATGGTTTGAATCTGAGCATGTGCGACTCACATCTGCACTCGACTTACATTGGGTAAAGACAGTTAGCGCTAACATGGCTATAATTTTGCAGCTAACACACAATGGACACGATATTCAGCAATGTTGGTGAATAATTAGCAAACGTTAGCAATCAATCAAATAGCTACAACGTTTTTTTAAAAAAAGTGCTAACTTCGCTACAAGCTAGCAATCAAAAACAACAAAGGCTGTCACTTGAATGGCGAGCTAACGTTAGCAATAAAACAAAGTTTTTTATTTTATGGATTTCACAAATTTCAGTACGACACGTTGTGCCATAAAGCGTTTAAATCTGAGCATGTGCAACTCTAATCATCGGGGAGTGACACTGCGCATGACTGTTTTCCAAGATGGCGCCCAAATGTAAACACAAACGCTACTTTCTTTATAATCTATCTTTTAAATAAATTGTCTGTATACTTCTTAATGGCATGTAGGGAATAGTGATTTACCAAGTCCCCTGAAAGCTAGCGTTAGCAGCTAACTACTGGTTTTGCTATAGCTTGTTTAATGCTAGAGCAAAATCGATAAGCACGAACACATGTCCCAGAGAACGTTGAACGACTTGGTACAAGTATGTTATTAACCCCTAGGTTCTTTTTCCGCCAGAATTGTCCTTTAAGGATCATTGTATGTTTTTAACCCTCCTGTTATTCATGTCAAATTTGACCCCTTTCCAAAAAGTTTCTATATCAGAAATGTGGGTTCTTTCGAACAAACTTTCCAAAAAAGTAACGTGGATGGTTCCCAAACACGCTCTGCACAACTTATATAAATAATCAATTCATTACTTTCATTGTGTGTTTTTTGTCAGTTTTGTAGCATTTGGACAAAAACAATTGGTAAAGGAATTTTAATTAAATTATGTGAAAAGATGTCAATAAAAGTGACAGATGCAAAAATAAAAATAAAAGGCTCAGAAAAAGTCAACAAACGTTGAAAAAGTGACAAAAGACACAAAAGGGTAAAAAAAAGATGACCAAAACCTTGATAAAAGGTTTTTCATTTGAAATTTCCAAGTCGGTGGTGTTGGAAATATATTTGTTTGAACCATATATTGAATTATGATTAACCACATATTTACCTTGAATAATTGTGTATGCTTATAATGTTCCAGTGCTTTATTAATGATGGGAGAGACAGTTGAAGGGTGAGAGTGAAGGCACCATCTTATCTGGAATATTCCACTGAATAAAAGATCATTTATCAACATCTTAGTTTCTGAGTGTATTTATCTGGACCCTGAGACCGGAGCAGGATTTGAGCTCCAACAGTGAGAAGACAACACAAGGGTTAAGTTGGCTGTTAAAGTTTTAACCCTTTTAACCCCCGTCAAAGATTGAATCATGAAGATGAAGATGATCATACTTATTGTTATTTCAAGCTCTGCAGGTATAATGTTGTTGAAGATCCATATTTCTGTGAGCAGGGTTCAAACCTACGCAGGGAGACCCGGTTTGGATCCCAGGTGAACCAGTTTAGCAGTAATCAGGAGAGAGAGGGAATCACCACGGCAACAACACAGACACAGAGAAAGACAGGGGAAACAGTCAGTTGCTACGTTTCCATCCACGTGTCAATCAAATTATCTGAAGTTTGGTAAAAAAAACTATTTTGACTATAGCTGGTGAAAGTGTGTTTCCATCCAACGGCTTTAAACAAATAAAAACCTGTGGTGATGACGTCACACGCTGTTTTGCGATCAAATTGGCATATCGAATAGATTTGAGACATTTTGAGGTGTTTCCATTCATTTTCGCACTGAATTGCACAGCATTCAAGCAACAAAGTTTTTCTAACACACAATCTCAGTGAGCTGATATGTGAAAAGGTACACATCACAACCTTTAGTTTTACTACGAACCATCACAGGAAGTTTATTTTGAAGTAGCCTACGCGGAAGTTGTCTGTTCTGTAATCGTGCTAGCTTTGAGACACTAGATGCAAACTATGTCCCACTTTCTTGTAACATTGTTATACGTTGTATGTAACATATAACCGGAAATGGTCACAGTAAAGACAAGCAATTAGTAATGCGTTATATTACTGTGTTACAGCAAAAAGGAATACATTACTGTAATTGTGTTACTTACTAAAGTACTGAAGGTGGTGCTGTGGCTTAGGTGGTTAAAGTGCCTGTCTAGTAAACAGGGGATCCTGGGTTTAAATCCCAGCAGCACCTTGATGTTGCAGAGTTTACCTCTGTTTGCATTATGTCTATCATAGAAAGGGGACTGGTAACTAACATCCTAGTTTACATTAAAATAGACACAGGCTAATTATTGCTAACTAACATGCTAGTTAACATCAGTAATTAAACCTAAACAGCTGGTGACAGTAATTTGTGTGGTTATGATGCAATAGTTAGCCCATTTTTATCAAAAAAAACCGTCTTCTACGGAGCCATAACATGAGGTACAAGGTAATGGAGCATTTTATAAATTGTCGTGTTTCTTTAGAAATAAACAACGGACAAATAGAGTCTTTAAACGCTTCAGATGTCAAATTATTCGTTGTCAAAGTGGCGCCAAAATGAATGAGAGGCAATGGGATGTGGGTGATGGCTTCGTAGCTTTAAAATGGCGCCATTGGAGCTATGCTTAGAGAGGAGAGGCTTACCCCCGTGGTCAACATCACATGCACCTAAAACCCCACCCAACAGTGTTGTCACAGGGTCCTCATGTACACCTGGGCCACGTGTAAACTGGGTCCATGGACTATAGGTGGTGCTGTAGCTTAGAGGTAAAAGCGCCTGTCTTGTAAACAGGGGATCCTGGGTTAAAATCCCAGCAGTGCCTGATAATCAATTGATTACCATTTCACAGTATTGTCACCAGCATTTACATCTGTGCCAGATCTCTTTTCCCATCAGCAGATTTGCGCAGCTGGACACTCTCTATGCAGATCTGCACCAGATTTGTCTGAAGACTCTGACTGACAGTCCGTCCGGCGCAGCTGCACAGACAACATGCACCACAACTGAATTGAGTCCGCACAGCGGAACGTTTCCCCCCCCCTCCCGCATAAACACACAACTCTATCTGACTTCTGCAGAGGGAAGACTGCAGGCTAACTGGTAAGTGCATTATGCAAGTAACATTTTAAAAGTAAACTGGTGTTGACGTCCATGATAGCGCTACCTGTCACTACCCAGTGTGTGTCAAGTGCAGATGTGACTTGCACATGCTCAGATTTAAACCATTTACGGCATAACTGTCATACTGAAATTTGTGAAATCCATAAAATATTAAACATTTTGTCATTACAAACAATAACAGAAGAAACCCACAGTGCGTATATTACGAGTATAATATTACCAAAATGTAATTAGTAATGCGTTATATTACTGCGTTACAGCAAGAAGGAATACATTACTGTAATTGTGTTACTTTTGTAACGTGTTACTACCAATACTGCCAGTCAGTATACTGTATATTTGGCTAATACAAGGTAAATGTATTCATGGAGGTGCTGTGGCTTAATTGGTTAAAGTGCCTGTCTAGTAAACAGGAGATCCTGGGTTCAAGTCCCAGCAGCACCTTGCTGCAGGGATTACCTCTATTTGCATCCCATCATCATGTCTACTCAATCCCCATGCTACCCCTTAATCCCTGGTAGCAAATGAAAAAGGCATGTTACATTTACACTGAAACACTACAGTAACACAGATGTAAGATGATACATACAGTACTCAGTCTGTAGGGAGTTGGGTAGGGACCCAGGGGTTGCTGGTTCAAGTCCCCATATGGACCAAAGTACGGAGTGTGGACTAGTATCTAGAGAGATGCCACTTTTCATCCTTGGCACTGCCAGGTAATCTTCAGCAAGGCACCGAATCCCTCCCCCCCCCCCAACCGCTCAGGGCACTGGTCCTGCATGCAGCCCACTCACCATTTGTGCATGAATAGGTCCTGAGCATGTGTGTGTGTATTTGAGGCCTGTGTGTAGTGATTACTAACAGAACAGTGTAAATTGTAATTTCCCCACTGGGGATCAATAAATAGTATAACTTAAACTAAATTAGTTTATTCATCAGCCATTTCTGTTCATTTGGTATAATAATGCGGTTTTGATAAATACTAGTAAATTGATTATTAACCCTCCACCACTCTGTAAGGAAGAGCCTGGAAGACCTCAAATCAGGCAGTCGGCCCTGTCGGTACACAATCCGTCCTGCCTGCACGATCCATTCTGCGCATGCGCAAGATGTTTGTGCATGCACAGATGATATCATGATGCACGCGGATTTACGACACTGCTCGATCTGTTCCCATTGACAGTTAAAGAAAGTCTGTTCTCCTCTACCAGAAAGCTGACGTTAGTTTAGCTAACAGCTAACTAACCACTAGCTGAGACAGTTTATAAAAGACCCTCAAAACTTAAAATAACTCTTTGAATATATAACAGCTGTTACAACAGTTCTACTTTACTTGTACTCATTTAAAGTACAATCACGCAATACTTGTCTTTATTATTACTGTATAGTCTCAATTTTAGCTGTCTCAGCTAGCTGTTAGCTAAAGTAACGTTAGCTTTCCGGTGGAGACCAACAGCCGACTGCTACTCTGGAACAGATCGTGGAGTGCCGTAAATCTCTGGTAAATCCTCGTTCATCATGATTATCATCTGCGTGTGCGCGAACATGTTGCACATGCGCAGAACGGATCGAGTACCGACAGGCCCCCTAGGTGCCTTGGTCGCTAAAGTTCAAGTTTATTTCACCTCTGACCTCAGTCAACATCACATGCACCTTAAACCCCATCCAAAAGCAATGTCACTGGGTCCTGGTGTACACCTGGGCCACGTTCAGCCCCGACAAAAAGAGCAAACCGTCTTTTCAAACCGTAGGAGGTTGCTTGTTATAATGCAGTATTGTCACCAAACTGACCTGTTTATTCACAATAAACTTTATTCCTGATTTCCCAGAGCATGTACATCTGTGCCAGATCTGTTTCCCCATCATCAGATTCTCACTATGCAGATCTGCACCAGACTTGTCTGTGGCTTTGATCTGACAGTCCGTTCGGGGGGTTTGTCATTACAAACAATAACAGAAGTAACATTTTAGCTGGCTATGCTTGATTGCTAATCTTAGCCCGAAACGCCATTCAAGTGCCTTTGTTGTGCTTGATGCTAACTTGTAGCCAACAGTGAACAAACTTAGTTATGTAGGTCCATTTTTATTGTATTGACATTACAGAAGTCTCTAGATAGCATCTTGTAGGCTACTTGTCGCAAATTGATGTATGCGCGACTCACATCTGCACTCGACTCACACTGGGTAGTGACACTAACCACTACCCATTATTTTGTCTGTAGCTAGCCTAGCTGCTAGTATTAGCACTACAAATATGATCATGCATCTTAAGAGCCGTCATCCTGAGCAGCACCAAGACTTTTTGAAAAGTAAGAAGGAAAAAATGCCGGCAAAACCCCATCTTCAGCCCGTTGACAAAGCTGAAGAATAGAGCAGCGACCACCCAAAGGTAAAAGGACGAAGAGACAAAGATTTCACACTTAAAAAATCTGTCCTACACTCACAGGAATGCTCCCACAGTAGCGGCAATTGGATCCGCATTTAGCATGTTTGGGAACAACTTGTACTCACACTAGGAATGTATGAACAGAATCTACTACAGATAAAAAGCATTTAAGAGTCACAGTATGCACTACGCCATAAACATCCACATACAGTATGTCCTGTGTTTCCTTTAATAAGAAAACACTAAATTAGTCATTTGTCTAGTTTTAAACAAGACAAGTTGCCTAATTGGTGTCAAACCCTATAAGACTTTTTTCATAATCCCCACAATTTCGTTAAAAAAAGCCATACATCTTGGCAGAAAGATGAAAAATGTTGTTTACGTCACACAAGAGTAGCCGTTTTCCCCTGTTGCCATGGGAACGTTATGAAGTATTTTTTCCCGCAATTTTATTGCATTAAATTGCACAAATATCCTGCATATTCCATCGCATCTTATGAAGAAAAAGCCTCGGGGAAATTTGTGTCTGTGGAGGTGGGGGCTCCGGTGTTTTGAATTTGTACTGTGGTAACTATTTAAAAAACTTGCATATAACTTTTGCACTTTAGGAAATCAGGAATTAAATGTGTTGTCCTTATTGAAAATAAGCAGGTAACTAGATGTATATGTACATACTGTGACTAGACTGAGAGGAGAAAATCACCTGATTGCAGGCGCTGCTGGGATTTGAACGCAAGATCTCCTGTTTATAAGACTGGCGCTTTAGCCACTAAGCTACAGCTGTTAGTCACTTTATTAGCCCACACACCGCATAGCGACACACTAGCTGGGTATGCTCCAATAAATTCTGGCTTGGGCTGCAGTTTGCATTGGTGGTCATTGGTTCCATGATGTATTTATTTGTCATTTTGGTACATCCTGATAAATATACATTTTTCCCCAAACATATTTAAAAACAACACTAGTTACTTTGACTAGACCAAAACCGCAGACATGAGGTGGTTTGGCTGAGTTTGCTCCATCTGTACTGCAACTGAGCTCCGCTCTCTGTTAACATGCAAGAGAGGACACATAACCTTACAATTACCAGCTCTCAGATAAGAAAATCTGTCCTTGGGACTACCGACGTAATAAGGTCAGTACCCCAGAAAGTACAGAGTTCGATATCCTAACTTAGGAGTGAAGACTGGAGGGTCTGAGTTGGGTTGGGAACTGAAGGGTCTCTGGTTCAAGTCCTCCTATGGACAGAGGCGATTTTCAAATAGTCAATGTACTAGTTTTTATCACAGGTAACAGAAAGGGTTGATGAATCCACCAGGTGAAGATTATATCCTATGTTTGAGTTGCTCGGCTTTTCATGTGTTTTTTTGTACTATAAAAGTGAAGGAAACGTGCTGTGCTTTGTTTCAGCCACTAGATGAAGGCAGACTTCGCTGACGGACTAACAGGATGCAGAGGGAAAACCAGACACACAGTTGGGAAAGATTTCTGAGTGAAGATCATACACCTGATGTGTAAAGAGATACTGTTTGAGCATTTTTCACATCCTTTCTTAGACATGTGTACAGCCTCTGTTGTCATCGTTACTTTAGAAAAATAACAAAAAGAGAAACAAATTAGCATTTTTTAGGCTGAATAATGTGGGCTCTGGACCATATTTTTATATTTTTATACTTTGTCTTTGATTTGTTTTCTCATGGTGACCTACATCTCCAGTGTATTCAGAGAAAAGGACCAGTAGCTGTATGGGTTGACTGAAGTCTGCCTGTTTTTAATGCTGAATGTCTCAATTGACCAAGGATCCTGCACAAACTTTACAGATCGGCCACTTTAAGAACAATTATAGCTTTATTATATTTCTTTTAAGAGTTCAAGATTAACCTAACGACACATGAAGGCACCGTTTTTACTGTTCACTGTGTAACTCCCTTCAGGTCGTCTCATTTTCCTCTCACACAGTCTCTCAACGGGCCATTCTCCCTCTCCCTGATGCCTGATGTATGGTTCTGTGTTAATAATAATAACAATAACACACATATTATTCATAGGGTGCTTTACATGGTACTCAAAGGCACTTTACAGTAACATTCAGCACATTAGAAACTGTGTTTTTTGTGAATCTGCCCTCTGACACTAGCCCATGGATGTATTAGTTGTTACCTAGTAACAACATCCACCAAAGCTATGACCAGGCAGTGTGTTTAGGCAGTAGTGTGTGTGCGTTGTGTGCGGTCACGTGAGTATCAGTGTAGAGGGTTGTTGTTTATAGGGCGTTTTCAAATGTTGTGCGTCTGTGTGTGTACGGTGTGCAATGTGATGTCTTAAAGTGTATTGTAACAGATTGTAGGACCCCAGGAAGAATAACTTTTAGAAATGTGTGTATTTTTTTTTTATTTAATTCAATTAAATATGAAGTATTTCTTCTTATGCTTGTTTTACTTTGAATATTCAAGTTGATTAATGCACAGTTCACAATCTTGAAAGCTTATTTCTACATTTCCTTGATTGTCAAATTCGCGGAGCTGTTTAGGAAATTAAAGGTCCAGGAGGATCTTTAACCCTTGGGTCGTCTTCCCGTCAAAATTGAAAATCAACACTTTTGTTTAGGCTTTTTTTTTTTAAACCTTTTCTCACATTTTTGTCCCTTTTTCAACACTTTTGGTGCCTTTTGTCAATGTTAACTTTAGTTTTACAGCTATTTTTGGAATGTATGGTTAATAAACCTAATTTATAGGAAATTATACCTTATGTTTGAGTTAGAAAAGCAGAAATTAGGAATTATCTAGGCTAAAATTAAAGGAATGGATGTTGATGGATAATCACAGACTGGAATATGTCAACTTTTACTCAATGCTATTTCAAAACCACTTCAATTTGTTTCTCTCCAAATGCTATAAAATTTAATAAGAAACCCCAAAATTAATGAAAGTAGAGATTTGTACTTGTTATTTGTTATGTTATTTTGGGTAATTACAATTGGGTAGTTAAAAGGAACATTGATATTATAGGACAACATGAGGACAATACGAGGGTTAACCTATGTCCTCATCACCAGCAGGCGGCAGCAATGCAGTAACACTGCCTAGTCTGCCGGAAATGGACAGAAGAAGAAGAACATTGCCGGAATTCTACAAGAAGAAGAAGACGACGACGACGACTGTTTACCGACCTAAAGCCCGGACAGTCAGCGGAGAGAAGCCGTTAGCTCGAACCAAATAACGGCAGAAACCCCGAGGAGTTAGCTTGCTACAGACATGGACCGACACCGGAACCAGCTGCGGGCGGTTTTAAAACCGGAAACGGAGCTGCGAGGAGAAGGTTGGTGTTTACTGCTGTGCTAATGAGGCTAAGCTAACGTGAGCTAAACCATTCTCAGCCTGTTAGCCGGAGCTAGCTCCTGAAGCGCAGATATGAGCGCAAGAAAATTCTCGTTTTACGACAGGCTTCACGTGGGATTCATGAAACGTTCGTATCACACCAAGACGAGCGTAAGATTGATTGATAAATGCAGTGGAACAATCGTTGTTTATATATCACGCCCTAATATATTCCTCGTTGTAGAGGCCGCTGTCACTCCCCGATGTAAGTCGAGTGCAGATTTGAGTCGCGCATGCGTCACTTTGCATCGCGTGGAGATGTGAGTTGCGCATGCGTCACTTTGGACAAGTAGCACACAAGCTGCTAATGAGAGACTTTTCAAAGTCAAAGTCTGCTTTATTGTCAATTTCTTCACATGTCAAAACATACAAAGAGATCGAAATTACGTTTCCCTCTATCCCACGGTGGAGACAAGACATATTTAACCAATAAGGTCCACAGACAAACATAACATTCAAGTAAACAATATAAAAAGTAAAAATAAGGAGACATATACAATGAGGAAAATAAGAGCAGCAAAATTTGAGTTAAAAGTGTGCAATTATGCATACAATAGACAGTCAATATAATATAATAGTGCAACAAGACAGGCGGTAGCATAGTGGTGCCAG
>NC_045756.1:6956054-6957440 GCF_008692095.1 Etheostoma spectabile
GCAGCAGAAATGTGTTCCCAAGTGTATTCAGGATAACAGGACAACAACAACAAGTTGCAAAGTGTGCAAGTGTACAAGTGGAGTAGTGCAAATGGAATAGTGCAAGGCAGCCATTTTTGGTCCAAAGTCCAGGATGTTATGTAACTGAGGGTAGAGGGGGTAGAGGGGGAGAGAGTTCAGCATCCTAACAGCCTGGTGTATGAAGCTGTTGGTGAGTCTGGTGGTGCGGGAGCGCAGGCTCCTGGACCTCTTCCCAGAGGGCAGTTGATCAAACAAAGTGTGAGCGGGGTGACTGGCATCACTCACAATTGGGATCGCCTTGCGGGTGAGGTGGGAGGTGTAAATGTCCTTCAGGGAGGGGAGTGAAGCACCAATAATCCTTCCAGCTGTGTTCACTATGCGCTGCAGGGCTTTCCTGTTGTACTCAGTGCAGCTTCCGCCCCACACAGAAACACAGCTGGAGAGGATGCTCTCAATGGTGCCTTGGTAGAATGTAGTCATGACAATAAATAATAATACATTTTATTTAACAGCGCCTTTCTGAACACTCAACGTCGCTTTACAGACAATAAAAGACAGATACAGGGAACCGAAAAGTGTAAGCAGTCATAACAAATCAAATAAAACAAAGGGCGCAGAGCGGCTGAAGGCTCTCTTCCCCATGGTGACAAGTCGAGCATGGGGGGACCGTGAGGTGGATGGAGGAGCAGGATCTGAGGGAGCGGGAGGGGACGGCAATGTGTAGGAGTTCTGATAGATATGGGGGAGCAAGGTTATGGATGGCTTTGAAAGTATGGAGAAGGATTTTAAATTGGATCCTGAATTGAACTGGAAGCCAATGTAGCTGCTGAAGAACCGGGGTTATATGATGAAAAGAGGGGGTTCTGGTGATGACACCAGCTGCTGAGTTCTGAAGAAGTTAAAGTTTATGGAGGGGTTTTTGAGGAAGGCCAAAAAGGAGGGCGTTACAGTAGTCAAGGCGGGAAGTGACGAGGCTGTGGATAAGGATGGAGGCGGTGTGAGTGGTAAGGGAGGGACGGAGGCGGTTAATATTGTGGAGGTGGAAGTATGCCAGTATGATGGCTGGTGGAGCACTTACTCGCCTGAGTTTCCGCAGGAAGTACAGGCGGCGCTGAGCTTTCTTCGCCAGTGATGCAGTGTTGGTGGTCCAGGAGAGGTCTTCACTGATGTGCACCCCAAGAAATTTGGTGCTGCTCACTCTCTCCACCACAACACCGTCGATGGTCAGTGGCCGGTGTTGGATGTGACCTCTCCGGAAGTCAACAACAATCTCCTTAGTCTCACTTACTTTTGTAATGTCAATACAGTAAAAATGAACCTGCTTAACCTAGTTGGTTCACTGCTGGCTACAAGTTAGCATCAAAC
>NC_045756.1:6957450-6957535 GCF_008692095.1 Etheostoma spectabile
AACAAAGGCTGTCACTGGAATGGCGTTTTGAGCTAACGTTAGCAACCAATCACATAGCTTAAACGTTTTTGAAATGACTGCTAGC
>NC_045756.1:6957545-6975833 GCF_008692095.1 Etheostoma spectabile
GCTAGCAATCAAACACAAAGGCTGTGAGCTGAATGGCGTTTAGAGCTAACGTTAGCTATCAAACAACCATAGCTCAAATGTTTTTGAAATGATTCCAATCTTCTGTTATTGTTTGTAATGAGAACTTATTACTTCATGGATTTCACGCTTTTTAACGTGAACGTGTGCCAACCCAGGTCAGACATAGACACAGAATGAGCAGACACAATTTTGCCAACAGCACACGTAGGTCCTCAGTCCTCACCACTCAGTCCTTTTCAGAAAGTTTTTTTGTGATTGTTGTGGGCTAAAATCCTTGATTGAGTCCCACTTTTTCTTAAAAAATGCAGTGGAATATATGGGATATTTATATAAGTTCATGCAACGAAATTGTGGGAAAGAAAAGAAACTGTTTTTGTCTTGCGTAATTACGTCACTACTTAACGTCCCCATGGCAACAGAGGAAAAAAGGCTGCTCTTGTGTGAAGTAAGCGCAACGTTTTTCAACTTTCCGCTAAGATATATGTGACCTTTTTGCAACAAAAATGAGGGGATTATGAAATCATGCAAGCCACGCATTATTTTGCTCGGATATCTGCAATTTATGCTGTGAAAGTGCAGCGTATTTGAAAAAAATGCGGCCCCCGCATAAATATGCGCACTTTGGCTGATTATGCATTGTATTACGCAATCCCATAATCATGTTTTTCTGGAGGGACTGCTACTGATCACAACATAATAGGGTATCTCAGTTTGATATTTATGAATTAGTTTATTTTTTCTAAATTACATTTATATCTGCATTTATGTCAAAACCTAGACTCATGACTCCAAATCGTGACTGTCCCAGTCAAAACCAGGACGTCTGGTCCCCCTACGTTTACAACATGGCGAGACATAATCCAGCTAAAAAGGTGGAGATTGAAACCCTGACATCTCAGGTTCATTTACACTAACCTGTGTACTATTTAACAGCGTAAAAACTGGAAATGAAGGGAAAGAATGCAAAATGGAAAGACATCACTAATGCAGTCAACAGTGTTGCCGTTGTAAATCGGACTCCAGCTGAAGTTTATTCAATTTATACATCCTTGACATATGTATGCTATGGTCTTAACAGTAATATACAGGCTTGTATTGCAATCTCTCAGGCCTACATGTAAGTGTTCCTATATATAAACACACAGTAGCGGAGGTTATGCAGTGTCTTTTATTGTACTCGTGTTTTTTAATCACGAGTCAGAGCCAGGCAATCGTGAGCTGTGAAGGAGAGCATATTTTTCATATAGAGCAGGACTACACCACACTCTGCATTAATATTAATAATATTCTTAGGATATTCACTCAATGAGCAATCCTACCTGCCTTCTCCGGAGTTCTGGGCTCATGGCTGCTTCTTGGCATCATTGGCACTTTTAGCATCAAACTGGACTCGTGGCTGCTGCTAAGGAGCCACACAGAAGAGTTTGATTGATAAACATGAACGCAGGTTTCCATGGCAACAGGTTTGCAGGCAACGTTGTATTATGTGTTGCCCTGCTAGCATAGCTTACCTGTCAGTCATCTTCTTTAACTCTCAACCAATACTTTTTTATTAAAGTTCCTCAGTTTATTGTAGATCATCTGGCCGTGTCACTTTCTATACAGTTCCTTTTTTAATTGTACTTTTTCAGCGCTGTTTAATGTCACGGTCGCATCCTTCAGCACCGCGGACTGAAGTGTACGAGGTGACAGTGTTTTAGCGAAATGCCGTACTTTTTAGGGTGCTCTAAGCGATGCCACGCGTTGTTTAGGCTACAATATTTTTTTTGTACCATACAGACAATATCTCCTCACTGTCTGCGAGCTGCCTGTCCCCTGAACACACCGTAAAAAAGATTTTAAAGATTTTGTGAGCGTTTTTAGGCCTTTTTATTTGACAGGACAGCTGAAGACAATTGAAAGTCAACACTTTTGTTGAGACTTTTTTATCAAATTTTTAAAACAACCTTTTCTTATATTTTTTATTATCCCTTTGGTGCATTTTTCAATATTTGTCAATTGTTTTGACGTTTTTAACACTTAACTTTAGTTTTACAGTTATTTTTGGAATTCATGGTCAATAAACCTAATTAATAGGAAATTGTACCTACTGATTGAGTTAGAAAAGCAGAAATTAGGAATTAATTAGACAAAATTTATAGGAATGGATATTGATGGATAATCAGACTGGAATATGTCAACTTTTACTCAATACTATTTCAAAACCACTTCAACTTGTTTTTTAAATCCTATAGAAGATACCCCAAAATTAATGAAAGTAGAGATTTGTACATGCCAAAGAGCGTTGTGTGGAATCAGTCGTTATTTTGTGTAATTAAAAAGAACATTAATATATGAAAACGGGTCAGTTTGACCCGAGGACAACGTGAGGGTTAATCCAGCTACTTAAAGTAAGCTAACATCCACATTACATGCAGCCAATTGTAACATTAGTGTTACTAATCGGTTAATGCAGCAATGAATAACACTAAGTGTTGGTGTAATTTAGCCACTACAGCGACTTGCTATGTTAACTCACATAGCGGATTGGCAATCAAGGGCAGTGTTACGTCATCTTGAATTTGTTTGGCGCGTCTGTGCTTTTTCGGTACCCGACAAATTCCCACATAGCTGGCTTCTGTTTTCTTAGACATGGGGGAAGAGTTGGGGGGTTTCATCTCTTGCAGCCATCATGAACAGACACTCTCACCAGTAACAAGATGAGGAAGAGCCATGGCACTCTATGCTGCCCATTGGCAGGCAGAGGGATTCCTGACCGGCACTTTTGGTCTGTGACACTCTTTACAATCATGACATACATGACTTAACCTCTGCTTTCTCATCTGACACATAACACTCCACCAAGATGGTGGCCATTTCAGTAGATTTGCACACTATGTTTCCTCACCCAACAGGGTCTGGAGGTTTTTGTGCTTCCAGCTAGCGGTCTATGTTTTCGTCCTTGTGTGATCCATTTTGTAAATCTATGAGCATTCACAGGACTAGCTTGTTGTTCACAATAGGCCTACCTGTGATTGTGGGGGGGGAGGGTCAAATGTGGTGCATTATGGCGGTGGGGAGCGTTGCGTTTTTTGTTGGGTCAGACCAATCGCACAAAGTGTAAATTGGTGGAGAAATTATCACACTAACATGCATTGCAATGCTTTATCCTCATGAACATAGAGGAAGTGTTTTGACATATATAATTGGCTTGAGGTGTTTGAGAATATAAGTATAAAAAAAATCAGTGTCCTTATTGGTTTATCCAAATGGGGAGGGGAATGGATTATGGGCTGCAAAAAGGTCATTCCTTGACTCTCGACCAGCATGTGTTTTTTTTTTTTTCTTCTTTTCTTCTAAAGTGGTCTCCTTTCTTTGCGTCTCTTAACGCAACCGAGAGAGACAGAGTACTACAGCACGATCGAAATCTATCAACATAGCTCCGCCAACCGGAAGTGCAGGCAAGCAGGGTTAAGACCATAAACAAAGAGAGGAGGGCTCACGTAAAATTTTTCTTGCGAATGCACGGTCTTTAGCAAAACAAATGGACGATCCTCAGCTACGCTACTCATAAATGTAATTTGGACTGCAACATCGTAATGAGGAGTGTGATTCTACCAAAGCAAGACACACAAGTGTAGATCACGTTACCTCCTCAAGCAGTAACTAATTACTCACGGACCCTCCCCCTCTCGCACACATTAGCCAACTCTGGCAGACTCTCTCTGGCAGGGCTCCAGACTAACCTTTTTTGCTTATGGCTTTGTAGCCCTTAATTAAAAAATGTAGGGGCACACAACTTGAATCAACCTGCAAAGCAATTTTTTACATTTCCCATTGTTAACTGTTTTAAGGATAAATGCTTTGGTAATAAATACAGAAACTACAATGTGCTGTTTTCTTTTAGTTCAGTCACATTTTAATTGAATGGTGCTTAACAAATGCACATTCAGAAATATAAAAGTATTATTGTCAGTGCACTGTATTATTGCCTCATACAGGCTCTCCCTCTCTCCTTTCTGTCTCCTCTTTTTGTTTACACTGAAATAATCATATCTGATGTGTTAGAGAGAGAGAGAGCTCATATTTATCATCCTATGTGTATTTTTTCTTTTCTTCATAAAAGCAGTCTTCGCTCTATGCTGTATACCTCTTTCTACCACTCTCACCCAAGTGAGGGAGCAGCACAGCAGTGTGTGGTAAAATTAAGAGCCGACGTTTAAAAATGTAAAGAAATCAGTGAGTGCGCTACAGCACTGCCAAAGTCTATCAACACGGTTCCGCCGAGGAGGGCAAACGGGACCCACAAGTCACTACTGGGTCTCGCTTTTGCAACCTGTAACTAGTGTGTTGTGTTTGAACTGTGAAGTGTCTGCACTGTCGGAAAACATTCACAGTTCATAGAGTTTGTCCCCTTACAGGACTTCCACCAGCTGAAATTCGCATTCAGTCTTCCCAAAGATGGCAGGTCCGGGCCTCTTTGCCACACAAACCTCTGACTCTTAATCACCATCTGACTGTGACTGCATTAAGAACATATCTAGAACAACGCTACACTAGAAATAGTAAATAGGATAGAATACAAGAACAAATTTTGAAAAAGTAAAGATCAAGAATGTACAAACGTGTACATACAAGTTGGGAATAAATGTGTGTATTTTGCATCATTATTATACTCTTGCGAACTCATGCATAAAATGCAGAGTGCATTTTTTTGTCCAGGATAATAGTTTTGCTTTTCGCCACCAGAGAGCACTAGTTATCAAATAATGAGGCTATATATGCTATGGGAATTTTACGTCATGGATAATACTCAGTGGTGCTTTACTGGCTGCATATTGTGTCAAAGTATAATTATTGATGTTTTGGCTTTTTTAAATGTAATGGGGTCTTGTTAAATGCTTTCTGACTGAAGTCCATACCAAGAATCAGTTCATTAAACTTCCTCCAGTTTTCCTATCGGTGTCAGGGGAGAAGCTACTGCTACACCACTACAGCCGGGGTTTAGGTGTGTGTGACACCCAAAACTGTTAATTAAAACCTACATTTCTGGACGTGATAAACAATAACCTCCTAGGTATTTCTTGTAAGTTCCTGTCTTTATGAACCTTTGTCCGGAAGAATGAAGGAAATTGGCTAATGGCAAATTATTGTTAGGCTTGACATTAATGGCTGTTTGTGTTTCAGCTTTACCTTCAGATGTCCAGAAAGTGATTGTTGGTGAGGAACAGCAGGAGTGGATCTCCAGTCTGGACCAGGACAAGCCAGAGCCCCCACACATTAAAGAGGAACAGGAGGAACTCACCGTCAGTCAGGACCGAGAGCAGCTTCAAGGGCTGGAGGAGGCTGATATCACCAAGTTCCCAATCACTCCTGTCCCTGTGAAGCGTGAAGAGGATGAAGAGAAACCAGAGTTCTCACAGCTTAATCAAATACAAACTGTAGAGATGAAGACAGAAGCTGATGGAGAGGACTGTGGAAGACCAGAACCAGACATTGACGGTTTGCATTCGCAACCAGATGATGATGACAAGAATGGAGACTCGTCTGAACCTGAGACTGATGACAGTGCTGAATCGAAGGAGACCAGAGAAACTCAGTCAGGCTTAAACTCTATGAATAATGAAGTCCCTGTCTGTGATTCTAGATGTAGTACTGGATATCCTAAGAAAGAAACAAGATCTCATACAGAAGAGAAACCATTTAGCTGCTCAATTTGTAGGACGTCTTTTTCAGTGAGTAGAAATTTACATAGACACATGAGAACCCACACAGGAGAAAAACCGTTTAGCTGCTCAGTCTGTAAGAAAGCTTTTACAGTGAGAGGAAGGTTAAATACACACATGAGGACCCACACAGGAGAGAAACCGTTTAGCTGCTCAGTCTGTAAGAAAGCTTTTACATTGAGTGAAAATTTACAGGCACACATGAGAATCCACACAGGAGAGAGACCATTTAGCTGCTCAGTCTGTAATACAGCTTTTATACAAAGTGGACATTTAAAGAAACACATGAGAATCCACACAGGAGAGAGACCATTTAGCTGCTCAGTCTGTAAGAAAGCTTTCACAGACCATGCACATTTAGAAAGACACATGAGAATCCACACAGGAAAGAGACCATTTAGCTGCTCAGTCTGTAAGAAAGCTTTTACGATGAGGGAAAATTTACACGCACACATGAGAATCCACACAGGAGAGAGGCCGTTTAGTTGCTCAATCTGTAAGAAAGCTTTCACAGAGAGAGGACATTTAAAGGCCCACATGAGAATCCACACTGGAGAGAAACCATTTAGCTGCCCATTCTGTGAGAAAACTTTTACAGTGAGTGGACATTTACAGCAACACATGAGAATTTACACTGGAGAGAAACCGTTTAGCTGCTCTGTCTGTAAGAAAGCTTTTACAGTGAGTAGAACTTTACATAGACACATGAGAACCCACACGAGAGAAACCACTTAGCTGTGTTAAGTGGAGCTCTAGTCTATAAGGAGAGCATAGAACATTTAGTCAAGTCTCTACACATATATAAGATGTAATTATTTGGGTCCTTAAAATGTTTAAAATATGATTGGAATTTTAGACTTGAAAATGTCTTGAATATGATTTTGGTAAGTGTAAATGTATTGGGTTATGAGGTTAATGTGTCTGTTGGTATCTAATGAACTGGACTATTTAGAAAATTATGGGTCAATCCATGCAACCTCAGCTCTCTTCAAAATGGCAGCTGTTCTTAAATCGCAAGGAACTGCCACCCAACTCAGTCTCCCTTAAGTATAAAGTGCTGTGACACCATCCCCATAAAACTGCTATTGTGAATGCACTTTCTCTGCTCCAGAAGAAGAGGAGAAGATGAAGTCCAAAATCCGTTCTTAGTGAAAGCATGGCATACTGATAGTAGCCCAACACAGAAACTATTCTCTAGCAGCTGATGTGAGTGCTGGCTTAGAGTAACTCAGTTAGCATTACCTATACGTAGAGGTGGTAAAAGTAGTAAAATATTGTACTCAAGTAAAAGTCCCAATACTGTGATGATAAATGAGTCTAGTAAAAGTAATAAGTAATTAATTTAAAACATACTTTTAGTAAAAGTTACTTCATCAAGGGGTCAAATATCCAAAACTATTTTGTTTTTAATTAAAATGAAATCTATAAGAATGTATAAATGTCTATACAAGTATATTCACGTGTAATAACGTAACACATGACTAGCCTGACAAGCCAGAACCACATTAAGATGTTGGGTCTGGGAACTCACCATTGCCACAGCTCTAGCGGAGGGGCGGGATAAACAGTTGTCTTTCAAATTCCCTCTGCACATAATAGGATAGCGCTACAACCAACCAGAGCAACGCTGGCTGATAGATCAAACTTTTGCCGTATCCGCAAAACTCCGAAGACATCTTCCTTTTTTAAGAATGACTTCAGTGCTGTTCTTTGTTCTTTTCTCAAAGAAAAGCTTAAGTCCACAGCTTCCAGAGTCACGGCCAAAGACTATTCAAAAGACTTCTGTTCACCAGTAGCCGGGAATTCACGCAGAACCTTTGCAACTCTGCCGTTATTATGTTAAGCCCGCCCACCGACTCTATACATGATGTGATTGCCCTGACCAGAATTTGTTTTCTCCAGCTTGCAAGCCAAGGGAGAGTTGCTAGACAGACCCTGACTGCAATTTACATTTGCTGACGCTAGGGTGTCTAGATTTCTAGGCTAATACATGACATGCATGTGAATTAATTTAGCCAATGTCCTGCAGACGTCTTACGGGTTGCTAGTGCTAGACAAAAATGAGCAATGCCACGAAACATGTTGTTTTGCTAATTGGCAATTTGCTATTCGTCATGAAAACTTCTTTTGAAGTACCAATGCACAAATACTTACCAAAACACGCTTCAGCACATTAGGTATGGAGTTATTGAATGCTGTTTTGGGCTGCAGAATTAAATGTTTCAGCTAGCATTTCTATAGCATGGTTGACACCAGACCCTTCTCAGTTGGAACTGAGAGTGGGTCAGGGAAAGGTTAATTCACAGCCCATTTCCCAATGGACGCCACTCAAATGGCACTTGGCGCAATTGGATAGACCTAAAACCAATCAGAGCGATGACGTTGCTGCGCTATCATCGTCATGTAAAGCCCACCTCAATGGTTGTGATTGGTGCCTTCATTTGGAAAAGTAAAAAATGGCGGACTTGCAGAGCAAATCTCAAATTTGCCAGAATGTTGCAGAGGTTTTCCCAGGCTAGCATTTCTACTGAAACAGTCTCTGAACCGTTGTCGCTCTCCTGATCCACCTCCATCTCATTCTCGATCACCTACAGAAAGGCTTGGAGATGGGATCTGTAATGTCGCAAAATACAATACTTCACTCAAAACGTAATCAAGTACATTTAAAATTACCAATTTAAAAAAACTGCTTTAAAAATACAAAATACACAACAAAACTACTCAATATAGTCACATGAGTAAATGTATTTCATTACTTTCCACCTCTGGCTATATGTACAAAGTCTACCAGCTAACTTGAAACAAGAGAACCGAAGAATTCACCAAGTTAACTACAATAACTGAAGCTACCAGCTTCATCCAACCTGCAGGACTGGGATACAGCACAATAGAGACTGAATCATTTGATCTCAGAATCACAATTCTCCCAGCCTGGCTTTCTCACAAAACAAAGGAGTTCTTCCTCTGAAAATGGAACTAACTCGGCCAGCATTAGGACGGCAGCTAAACAAAGCTGCTAACTGTTTAAATTCTGTTAACGTATATATGTATTGATTGGATTTTATGCAATCCAGACCTATATTGTTGTAATGTTTTAGTAGTCAGTTAGTCAAATGTTTCTGTGAAAATAATACAAATATAAATACTTCAGTAGGCCAGTTGTATGTACACTTATACACACCAACACATGCTTGCTCCTCGGGCAGGAGTAAGAGCTTTGAGAACAACTTCTGGTTCCACCCTGGACCAAGGAGCTATCAAATAAGAGACGTGAGGTCCAGCTAAAGGCAGCCGGACTAACAGAGTTCACTTAAAGACAGGCTTTTCTATGTTAAAAGCTGGGGTCTATTTCTCGAGGCAGAATTTATGAGTCTAGACGTAGTCTAGTTTGAGCAGCCTGGCTTTGTGCTTGTCGAGACGGCTGACGAGCTGCGACTAGGCCGAGCCAGGTTGAAGTAATTTGGATAGATGCCTGTTCACGTCTTTCTTTAACAAGCCTCCTTCACGGCCTGGCACCCTGCCATATCTCTGGACCTCCTGGTACTGGAAACTTTGAAATCCTCGGGCAGAGGTTTTCTGTCTGTTCCGGGGGCCTGGCTGAAAACTAAAGGGGACAGAGCGTTAGCGTTCTCTGGAACGATCTGCCCGAGGACATCATGTCAGCTGAGTCAGCAGTCTCCTTCATAATACATACTTTTTATCGGAGAGCCTTTCCTGCCTTTATTTGAGCTTTTTTATTTCTGTAAAATGTTTTTGCTACTCTAACCTACATTATACGCCTAATAGTTTTCATTAAATGTTTTTTTAAATCCTGATCCTTTTTATTTGGTTTTTCTGTGAAGCTCTTTGAAGCGTGAATTGTGAATATTGCTCTATAAATAAAGATGATCCTAATATTGTTACTATTACTAAATACAAAAAGATGTATGAGCAGGAATATCTGTAGTAATGCAGGCAATGTTACGAAGATGGAAAAAGACTGTTCTTGAGGATTGAGATTGAGCTTGATTGGATAAATATGACTTAAACACACTTAGTGCGATTCCGTTAATGCCAAGTATATGTTCCAGTCTCTGTAACAGGATGGTATGGTCAATGGTTTTGAACGCAGCACTAACATCTAGTAAAACAAGTACAGAGACAAGTCTTTTGTCTGCAGCAGTTAGGTCATTAGTCATTTTCACCAATGCCGTCTCTGTGCTATGATGCTTTCTAAATCCTGACTGAAAGTCCTCAAGTAAACTACTGCTATGTAGAAAATCACTTAACTGATTAGCGACTACCTTCTCAAGGATCTTGGAGAGAAAGGGAAGATTAGATATAGGTCTATAGATTGCCAAGACTTCTGGGTCGAGGGTGGGATTTTTCAGCGGAGGTTTTATCACAGCTACTTTAAACAACCGTGGTACATAACCTGTTAATAGAGACATATTGATCATATCTAGTAATGCATATCTATAGTTTCTATAAACAGAACCACAAAACCTCTGACCTGTTGACCTCAGGCCTGTCTCCCATCTATAGTTTCTATAAGTCTCTTATAGAAACTAAAGATATGCATTACTAGATATGATCAATATGTCTCTATTAACAGGTTATGTACCACGGTCATTTAAACTAGCTGTGATAAAACCTCTCCTGAAAAAACCCTCCCGCCCGTTACGATGTTTTCAAGGTGGAGTGCAGGGAGATGTGATCCACCGTGAGCACGGTGTATTTTAGTTTGTTTCTGTGCACAACTTCCTGTCCTGCACAAACTGCTGTGTGCAGAATTGCTACAGAGCTCTGCTAGTCTTGGACGCAGCCGCTCCACTGACCGCTTAGTGGAAATACACACATCAACTTGGAACAGAGTTTACAGTGGCAAACCCCAGAGTCCAGGAACCCAGGATCTCCTGTTTACTAGACAGGCACTTTAACCAACTAAGCCACAGCACCTCCTTGACTAGTTCTACCTCGAATAAGCTCCAACTCCAACAAAATGTAATATTGTAATGAAGTCTGTCAGGCCTCAGGGTTTCTCCACTGCAAAAATTATGCTAAACTTACAGCTGGATGGCTGAGTGGTTAAGGCGTTGGACTTGAAATCCAATGGGGTTTTCCTGCGCAGGCTCAAACCCTGCTCACAGCGATAACCAGTTTCAGATTCAATGTTACTGCAGTGATTTGGGAAGCGTGGGTACAGCAGATTGAAAGCCAGAACTGTTAATTGTAATTCTCACTGCCACATCTATTTTGAAAATGGGTTTGATGCTATGTTAAAAGCATCCGCTTAAAATACTTTTATTTTTAAACCCATTCACTAACTGTGGACTAATGACCCACATTTAACCCTAAATACTCAGAAGGTATTATTTGCCTGATAAACAATGAAATTAATTAATAAGTATACTACTTAGGCTCCACTACAGGTCTGTGTCTGTCCATCTGCTCCATTTCACTCACCACTGAGTCAGACTTAGGCTGAATCTCATTTCTCTATGTTACCCCTACCCTTTACACTTGTTTTGCGTGTTCACGCGGGACCTAGTCCTGTCCCATTTCTCTTTTCGTTTGAGACAACTGCCGGTGTTCTGGATTAAAGTCATGGCAGAATACCCTCAGATCGCCACCACAGCACTGAAAACCCTGTTGGCATTTCCAAAAACCTATCTGTGTGAAGCGGGATTTTCTGCAGTGTCAACAACCAAAACAAAACAAAGGGAGTAGACTGGGCATAAGCGACACACTTCGGGTGCCATGAAAATAAAAGGTTCTTAATATTTGTATTTGTAGCATTTTTTCTTCACCGCTTTTGTCGCTTGGGCCCTAACTAGGTACTTCAGAAAGTAACTAACTAGTGAACAGGGTTCCATCCATCCATCTTCGTCAACCAGCTCAAGCAGGGGACTGGACCAACTTCCCTTTTCCGAGCGACTGGGAAATCCAGAGGAGTTCCCAGGCCAGGTTGGAGATGTAATCCCTCCACCTAGTCCTGGCTCTTCTCTGAGGCCTCCTCCCAGCTGGACTTGCCTGGATCACCTCCCTAGGGAGGCCCCCGGGAGGCATCCTTACCAGAGACCTGCCAGGTACTTCTACCTCTTCTCTAGACTGGCTAGTGGATAGGATTGATCCACCAAGCCTAGGCGAGCTGCTGTGAAAGCTCTGTTAATGCAGAACTCTTCTTGGACTGAGAGACAGGGGAGACATGGAATGACAGCTCCAGTACTTGTTTATAACAAGTTTAATGTTTGTGTTTCTTGTTATGTTTTAACAAGTATAATATTACCGAAATTGAATTAGTAATGCGTTATATTACTGCGTTACAGCAAAAATGATTACATTACTGTATTTGTGTTACTTTTGTAACACATTACTCCCAACACTGCCAGTCAGAATATTGTATATTTAGCTTATACAAGGTAAAAGACAAATTAAGACTTAAAATTACAGCAGCTCACGGAGGTGCTGTGGCTTAGTTGGTAAAAGTGCCTGTCTAGTAAACAGGAGGTCCTGTGTTCAAATCCCAGCAGCACCTTGTTGTTGCAAAGACTACCTCTGTTTGCATGCCATCATCATGTCTACCCAATCCCCACAGTACCCATTAAGCCCTGGTTGCAAATGAAAAAGGCATGTTACAGTGCAGTACAAGAAATGAAACATTAAAGAGCAGTTAGAAACAGCTAAACAAATGAAAGTTGCCAGAGAAATTTGTGTGGAATAAATCTTTTTATTTTGGGTAATTACAATTAGGTAGATAAAAACATTGATATAGGAAAAACTGTCAATTTGACACAAAGACAACATGAGGGTTAAGAATACACCACCATATACAAACACTAAGTTAACTGATAATCAGGCACTGCTGGGATTTGGACCCAGGATCTTCTGTTTACGAGACAGGCGCTCTAACCACTAAGCTACAGCGCCCACTACAGGTTTGCCTGTCATCCAAGATTACAATGAGCTAGTGAACAGGGTTCCATCCATCCATCTTCGTCAACCAGCTCCAGCAGGGGACTGGACAAACTTCCCTTTTCCGAGCGACTGGGGGATCATGAGGCGGTCCCATGCCAGGTTGGAGATATAATCCCTCCATCTAGACCTGGCTCTTGGCAAATAAAAAAGGGCATGTTACATTTACACAGAAATGCTACATTAACACAGACTTAAGATGATACACGAAATGCAGAGCAATGCAAGTTTAAGCTACAATATACACCTAGTTCATTCATCAGATTTTGTGGTTCTATTTATAGAAACAACATCCTGTTATGTCACGTGAACATACATGAATTTACGAGGGTCCTTGTGACTTCAGCTGTTAGTCATGGCCTGCAACAAATCCGGACCTGGTGGGTGTTGACGGACTGCGGATCACGGAGCAGACACAAAGTGGAGTTGATCCGCAGTTGGTGGAAGTCAGCAGTAAGGCCTCCTGCACACTGCCTGTGTGGAATGAGCATGGCATTTCTGTTGCGTGGCGTTTTCTTGGTCTTTGCACACCAGAGACGTGTCTCACGCGGTGCTGCTGCTGCTAGCCTTGTCTCTACACATGTATGTTTCTCATTGACACGATTCAATAACTTGTTAATTGTTAATTTGGACAGGTTTGGAAATGAATCTGATCATCTAAAGGGGGTGGATTAACTACCCACATTACATCTGGAATACCCTCAAGACGGAATGATCCTCTAGAATTGAAATGCCTGGGAATCCCCATCAGTCATTCAGAACTGCCCAAGGTACTTGTGAGATAGGCTCTTGTTGTCTGATTGATGGTACTATCTGTAATGAAGTCTGCCAGGCCTCAGGGGTTCTCCACTCTAAAAACTGATTATATTTAACAGCTGTGATGGCTGAGTAGTTAAGGTGTTGCACTTGAAATCTGGTGGGGTCTCCCTGCCTTACTACAGAATAAATGTGAACCCTGTGATTAGGGAAGCATGATTGGAAGTCGGCAATCAATGGATGCTACTTTGAAAATTGATTTGACACCATGGTAAAACATGCTTTTTTTTTTTAAACCCATTCAATGATTGTGGACTACATTTACATTTAATCCTAAATACTCCAAAAGTTGTTTTATTTGCTTGATTAATTAATTAGTAAGCATGCTACTTTGATTCCACAACAGGTCTGTGTATCTTCTCAATTTAACTCACCACTGAGTCAGACTTATCGCCCCGCCCACAACCCTGTCTGATTGGCAGCGAATTTAATAACAAGTCTGGGGATGAAACATAAGACGTGGTAATTTCTGCAACAAGGTGCTACTGGGATTTGAACCCAGGATCTCCCGTTTACTAGACAGGCACTTTAACCAACTAAGCCACAGCACCTCCATGAGCACTATAGAGGTATAGAGGCAGTAACCCAGATGCACGCCATATTGTAGGAACTCGGTGTCAATGTCAATGTCAATTTTATTTCTATAGCACATTTAAAAACAACAACAGTTGACCAAAGTGCTGAACAGGGTCGATGTCAAATACATAAATAACAAGTGTAAAAATCACTCCAACCAAAATACATCACAAGGAGACAAACAACACTTTAAAACATCAGAATCCAGGTTAACGAGGGTTAAAAGCCACAGTAAACAGGTGCATCTTAAGCAGTGATTTAAACGTTTGTAAGGTCTGTGCCGCTTTAATATGCATGGGGAGGTGGTTCCATAGGGTGGGGGCGCCCACTGCAAAAGCTCTATCGCCCCTATTTTTTAGCTTTGATCTAGGGATGTCCAAGAGCAGCTGATTTGACGACCTCAGCGTTCTGACTGGAGAATGGTGGCATAAGACATTAGCCAGGTAAAATGGCGCCAAACCATTTAAGGCCTTAAAACCAAGCAATAAAATCTTAAAATCTATCCTGTAACGGACAGGTAACCAGTGGAGGGAGGCCAGGACTGGCGTTATGTGTTCAGGTTTTTTTGTTTTAGTTAAAAGGCGAGCAGCTGCGTTTTGGACTAGCTGGAACCGATTTCAAGATTTCTGGTGTTTTTTTTCAAGGTCTTTCGAAGGAAGATAAGCCTTTATTTTAGCTATAAGTCTTAACTGGAAGAAACTGGTCTTGACAACTGCACTGATTTGTTTACTAAAAGTAAAGGAGGTATCAAAAATCACACCAAGATTTTTGACAGTGGATCGATTTTGGGAGGCTGAAGTGTAAACAACTGAACAGAGTACAGTGGAGTATTGTGTACTTTGGTTACTTTAAGTGAATGTAGCCATGTGTAAACAACAGAAAAGCATTCAGGCAAGGGCATATAGGGAAGGAGGATATTTTGAGAAATTACAGTTTATTGGCGGTGCAGATCCTTACGAGTTGGCTCGCTTTTCTTAGATCCATGACAACCCAGTGATTCTTCCTTTAGTTGCATATCCCGATATATACAACTAATATCAAAAATCAATTCATTAATTTTTATTACACTTGCATCGAGGACGTTAAATTCAGGCAGTCAACGCCCAAGGTGCCTTGGCCGGTAAAGTTCATTTTTATTTCATCTTGATTACACCTCTGACCTCAGTCAGCGTCACATGCACCTGAAACCCCACCCAACAGAGTTATGTCACAGGGTCCTGGTGTACACCTGGGCCATGTTCAGCCCCGACAAAACAAGGTTTAAAAGCATTAAAAAATATGTTCAATCCATTTGGCTTTTGATATTAATTGGTCCTCAACAGGCCACAACTGGGCAAAATTAAATAGTGCTTGTTAAGCACTATAGCAAAAATAAATAACAAATATATACACTCTTTGTAGTGCAGATAATATAAGTGTTAAGCAATAATCAGGCACTGCTGGGATTTGGACCCAGGATCTCCTGTTTACGAGACAGGCGCTTTAACCACTAAGCTACAGCGCCTCCTACAGTAGAGGACCCCAAGCTTCCCTAGGGGACCCCAAGACCCAGGACTAGGTGGAGGGATTATATCTCCAACCTGGCCTGGAAACGCCTCGGGATCCACCAGTCGCTCGGAAAAGGGACGTTTGGGGTCCTCTGCTGGAGCTGCCCGATAAAGATGGATGGATGGAACCCTGTTCACTAGCTTATTGTATTCTTGCATGACAGGCAAACCTGCAGGAGGCGCTCTAGCTTAGTGGTTAAAGCGCCTGTCTTGTAAACAGGAGATCCTGGGTCCAAATCCCAGCAGTGCCTGATTATCAATTAATACTAATATTATCTGCACTACAAAGAGTTTTTATATTTGTTATTTATTTTTGCTATAGTGCTTAACAAACATTATTTAATTTTGCTTGGTTGTGGCCTGTTGAGGGGCAATAAATATCAAAAGGGAAATGGATTTAACCCATTTTTTAATGGTTTTAAACTTTGTTTTGTTGGGGCTGAACGTGGCCCAGGTTAAAGAGCCTGTCTAGTAAACAGGAGGTCATGGGTTCAAATCCCAGCAGCACCTTGTTGTTGCAAAGATGACCTCTGTTTGCATTTCATCACCAGACTTGTTGTTGGCTGCCAATCAGACGGTGTTGTGGGCGGGGCATTAAGTCTGACTCGGTGGTGAGTGAAATGGAGCAGATGGACAGACACAGACCTGTAGTGCCGTCTCTGTCTGTCGACTGTGTGGGTTTGGACAACAGTGTCATATGCATTTATATATTTATATAGTTTATAGTTATTTAATGTTCACTTTGATGGTGCAGAGGCAGATGTTCTTATCTGTGTAGTACTTACGTCTGTTTGCATTACATATGTGTATACACATGTATCATGTATATATACATACATACATACATACATACATATACACCATGTATACATGGTGTGTTGTATATCTGTTTCCGTTATCACCATTTTGAATGTCCTTGATGTTCAAAAAAACATTTTGTTAACAAAAATCTATCTTTATTGCTGAGAGGCCATGTTCAGCAGGAAAAAACGAGGGAGTGTTTTCTTCCGGGTGGGGAGTGAGTCATTACACCAGAGTGAGGAGGTTTAAGTAACCTCTGGGGTCTGTTCGCGAGTGAGGGGACTATGGAGCGTGAGATTGGTCGGAGAATCGGAGCAGCGGTGCGGTAGTACATTCATGATAGCACCGTTGTGACCGAAAAGAGAGCGAGCCAGAAGGCAAAAGCTCCGACACCGGGCAATTTTCGTTCTACCCTCACCTACTGGTCATGAAGGCGGGGTCAATGACCGAAAGAAGAACGAGATCCAGGACAAGCGGCCGAAATGGGTTTCTCAGGAGGGTGGCTGGGTCTCCCTAGAAGAAGGGTGAGAAGCTCAGTCATCGAGAGGAGTAGGAGAGAGGCATTGCCCTTCGCGTCGAAAGGCGCCGTGAGGGTGGTTCGGCATTGGTAAGGATGCCTCCGGGGCGCCTCCAGGGAGGTGTTTGCTATAGGAAGCGGGCGGGCAGCGTGGTTCGGAGGAGGCCTCGGGGAAGCCCAGAAGTAGGTGGAGAGATTATATATCCAACCTGGATGGGAGAGCAGGGATCCCCCAGTCGGAGCGGTTGATGTGCTCGGGGGGGGGGAAAGGAATTGGGGTCCCCTACTGGAGCTGCTGCCCCGCGTACCCGATAAGTCGGATAATGACGGATTGAAGATGGATAGGAGGATGGATGCGATTTTCTATTCCACTAGATCTCATAGGGCAATTAGATAATATAAACACTTTAACTAATCCACATTATAGTAACTCCTCTCCTAAACCATCACCTTATGGTGGTGGTACAGTTTGGTGTCCCTGTGAACCTCGAGGGCTGTGTTGTATGGAGCGGTGTGCTCTGGTAGGGCTCCCACGGCAAAGGGGCTCAGAGGGAGGGCCAGACCAAGAATGGTTCAAAAACCTCGTAGAGAAAATCAAGGAAGGGACAAGGGGCCCTGGCACGGTGGAAGACGGGGGCCCCCGGCGGAGCAGGCCCGAAGGGGGGCCGTCAGCGAGCGCATGGTGGCCGGGTTTGACACGAAGCCGGGATCGGGCACAGCCCGAAAAGATATATACTCCAAGCCCCGGCTGAGCGCCGCTGCGTGGAGTTTACCCCGGGACGAGAGGGTAGCCTCCTAAGCCTGCGGGGGTGGGGGGGAAACTCTGATGTTGTTTGTGCATTTCAACAACAAGAGTTTGGAGTATTGGCCTTGCTTGGAGACTTGAATGGAGTTCCTTTATGGGGGCTCCAGTAGGCGGTCTCCATAGTTTCTGATGGGGAATCTTCAAAGCACACCGTGGGCAGATGATGGAGATACTGGAGGGCGTGATTTGGGAGGCGGCCTCCCTGGATCGCGAACCACAGATCGTGGGTTGTCTGTTGTGGATTCTGTGCTAGTCATGGACTGTCCATCATCAGACAGGGGCAACAATTCACGGCCCGCGGGCCAATGTTACGGCCTTCGGGTTTAATCCGGCCCGCCTAGTGATCTCAAACTATATTATAAATTAATTATTATTAAATCACATCATTTTCACTCCTGCATTGCGTGAATTGTCTCCAATGTTTCCAAACGCACAGAATGCAGCATCATCCTCACTTCACTTTTTCAAACATAGCACGCACATTTTCCATTGTGTAAAAATGAGGGACCAGAAAGAAAAAGTTGACCGTGAGTGATGAGTTGTTTA
>NC_045756.1:6975858-6990607 GCF_008692095.1 Etheostoma spectabile
CTGATAAATTAACATACAGGCAAAACATTACAGATGATATGTTAGAACATTATCAATTTAGAACCATAACTAACTGTCACACACATAAAAAGGCACTCATGTGTAAAACTAAAAAATCACACAAGACACACAAACAAATTAACTACAGCTGTTCTGATATTCCTGACTAGTCTGATGCCTGTTGGTCAGTACCCCCCCCCCCACATTTCATCAGTGTCCCATATCAAAACCAACAATATACAACTGCATGAACAATAAACAGGAAATATTACAATAATACAGTTCCAATGCAATAATGAATGGGTACAACATGAACACATGATTTAGGAAACTTCTGCTCGTTTTCAGCCCCAAAGTGGACCAGCTGCTGTGTCCTCCTGTGTGATACAGGACGGTATATGTAAAGCATGTAGCTATGTATCATAGACCGTTAATATTTACATATACATATATATATACAGTCTACGCCAGACATGGGCAAATTACGGCCCGTTAGGGTTTTTAATCCGGCCCGCCTTAGTGATCTCAAACTATATTATTAAATGTAATTATTATTAAATCACATTAATTTTTCACTTCCCTGCAATTGCCGTGAATTGTTTCTCCAATGTTTCCCAAACGCACAGAATGCAGCATCATCCTCAACTTCACTTTTTCAAACATAGCACGCACATTTTCCATTGTGTAAAAATGAGGGACCAAAGAAAAGAAAAGTTGACAGTGAGTACCGAATGTTTAAGAAGGAGTGGACAGCAAAATATTTTTTTACTGATGTCCGATCAACGGCTGTATGTCTGATTTGCCAGGAAACTGTTGCAGTTTTTAAAGAATACAACATCAGCCGTCACTTTGCAACGAAGCATGCTAACTATGCTAGCAAGCAGTCCACGCAAGAGCAAGCGGCTACTGCTGAGAGGTTGATGGCTAATTTACAGACTCAGCAACATTTCTTTACAGACAAACTGCGATTCAAGAGTCCAGCACCAAGGCAAGTTTTCTGCTAGCATTTAAATTAGCAAGGCTAGCAAGCCTCTCAGAAGGCGAGTTTTTGTAAGACGCATGATAGAGACAGCGTCTCTTATGTCCAGAGAGCAAAAGTAAATTTGAAGATCAGTTTATCACGAAGGACAGTGACTCGCCATGTGGAACTGATTGATGAAGATATTGTCAATGAGTTAAACAAAAAGGCAGAGACTTTACATTATATTCATTAGCACTGGATGAAAGTAACGACGTAAAAGACACTGCTCAGCTCCTAATTTTATCCGAGGGATTAACGAAGGTTTTGAGATAACTGAGGAGCTTTAACCATGAGTCCCTGAAAGGAAAGACGCGGGGAGAGGACTTTATGACAGGGTGTCAGCTGCCATCGAGAGAATGAAGCTACCTTGGAGAAACTTGCCAATCACACGGACGGATCGCCAATTTAACAAGAAAACACGTGGCCTGCTGAAAAGAATCCAGGATAAAGTGAAAGAGGAAAACCCTGCACAGGATGTTATTTCTCTTACTGCACTCATCAGGAATCTCTATGTAAGTCTGTTTTGCAGCTTAATCATGTGGTGAATCCAGTAGTAAAACTGGTGAATTGCATTTGAGCAAAGGGACTCCAGCACCGTCAGTTCATTACGTTCCTGGAATAACCGATGCGGATCACCAGGACGTACTTTACCACTCTCGTGTCCGCTGGTTGAGTTTGGGCAAAGTGTTGCAAAGAGTGTGGGAGCTCAAAAATGAGATGAGCATATTTTTGGAGTTAGTGGGGAATCCGACGAATTTCCTGAGTTGAGTGACAAGAACTGGCTTTGCGACTTAGCGTTTGCTGTGGACATATTTACCCACATGAATGAGCTGAACGTGAAGCTACAGGGGAAAGATCAGTTTGTGTACGACATGTACATAAGTGAGAGCTTCAAATCCAAGCTGACTTATTCTCAGACAAATTTCAAATGAGTCTTTCGCTCATTTCCCACACTAGCCACGCAGAGAGTGGCCACCCGAAACGCAAAGAAGTACAGCCAATTGCTGGATGACCTGCACAGAGATTCTGCCGCGGTTCTCTGATTTTGAAAAAATGACAGTTTCTTCAGCTGGTGTCCTGTCCCTTGTCACACACCTGAAACAGCACTGATGACTGCAACTGGAACTGATCGATTCAGTCTGACTCCATCTGAAGGAGAAGTTTAACTCTCTTAAACCGAATGATTTTATGCTGACTCAACGAGCCACGTTTCCAACACCGAGGACGGCACAGAAGAGCGCCGTTGTTTGGCTCGACTTACTTGTGTGAGCAGACGTTCAGCGTCATGAAAATCACACAAAAACCCTCACAGATCAAAGTTAACTGACCAACACCTCAGATCCATTCTGAGAATTGCCACAACAAAACTAACCCCACACTGGCAAAAATGGAGCCCAACAACACTGTTCCCACTGGAGAGTAACGTGAGTTTCTCTGCTGTTATAAATAAATGCAATGTTTGCTTTGCTGCCTGTTAAAGGTCAAAACCTCTGTAAATAGTTTTACACGTCAACATTACTGCTCCTTGAGGCGCAGAGATTGAAGGTTTATGGTGGGGCAGGCCTGGCCCACCTGTCAAATTTGAGAAACTCACTGTGGCCCGGGAGTCAAAAGTTTGCCCACCCTGGTCTACGCGATGTATACGTCCATCAAGGCAGAGAATGCGGGACTGTTGTGCAAATCAACGTTAGCGGTTAGCAATTAGCGTAAGCATTGCAAGCTAGCGATTTTAAAAGTTTAGTTAGGAACATGGTTGCAAGTATATGCACCGGACTATATAGACCACAAAACAAGACTGTCAATTATTTAAGCCGAAAATACTTTCTTACTTCTCTGGTCGATGTGGCGGCCATTGTTGCTTGTGTGTTTACAAGTGAGCTCGCGCCATGTGGCAGCCATTGTTGCTTGTGTGTTAAAAGTGAGCTCGCGTCTTCACTCGGTTTCTATGGGTATACAGCCCTCGGTCGCACCCTACCCTCGGTCGTAATAGTAATGGGACACGACTAGGTCCCGCGTGAACGCACAAAACAAGGGAGGGGTAAGGTAGGGGTAAGACAGAGAAATGAGATTCAGCCTAACTTCCCCGACCCACTCTCATAACAAAGAACAGGTCGTATCAACCATGCTTTAGAAATGCTAGCTGAAACAGTTAATTCTGCATTCTGAAACAGCATTCATAAATCCATATCTAATGTGCTGAAGCATGTTATGGTAAGTATTTGTGATTGGTACTTCAAAGTTTTGAAGTTTTCATGACTAATAGCAAATTGCCAATTAGCAAAAACCATAACCTCATAATCCATACAAACACTTCAAAAATCATATTCCAAAATTCCAATCACATTTTAAAGTTTTAATGACCCCCGAGTATTACATCTTATATACGTGTAGAGACTGACTGAGATTCTCTGCTCTCCTTATAGACTAGAGCTCCACTTCCACACAGCTAAGTGGCTTCTCTTGTGTGGGTTGACATGTGTCTATGTAAAGTTCTACTCGCTGTAAAAGCTTTCTTACAGACAGCAGAGCCTAAATTGTTCTCTTCAGTGTGGATTCTCATTGTCGCTGTAAATGTCACTCACTGTAAAGGTTCTCTCACAAGATGGGCATCTAAAGGTCTCTTTTTGTGTGGATTCTCATGTGTTCTTTAAAGTTCCTCTTTGTATAAACCTGTATTACAGACAGAGCAGCTAAATGGGTCTCTCTCCAGTGTGGAGTCTCATGTGTGCCTTTAAAGTTTCCCACTGTAAAAGCTTGTTACAGACTGAGCAGCAAAATGGTTTCTCCAGTGTGGGTTTCTTGTGTTGCTGTAAGGTCCATCAATGCAAAAGTTTTCTCACAGAAAGGGCAGCTAAATGGTTTCTCTCAGTGGGATTCTATGTGTCTTTAACTGCTCTATCTGTAAAGCTTTCTTACAGATTGAGCACAACTAATGGTTTCTACTCCGTGTGGATTCTCATGTGTGCCTTTAAACGTGCTCTCTCTATATGAAAAGCTTATTACAGATTGAGCAGCTAAATGATCTCTCCTCCTGTGTGGATTCTCATGTGTGTATTTAACACTCCTTCACTCAAAGCTTTCTTACAGACGAGCAGCTAAAGGGGCTTTCCCGTGTGGATTCATGTGTTCTTTTAAATGTCCACTTGTGTAAAACTGCATTACAGACTGAGCAGCTGAACGGTTTACTCCGTGTTGTATCTCAGTGTGTATTTAACCTTCCTCTCACGTAAAAGCTTTCTTACAGACTGAGCAACTAAATGGTCCTCTCCTGTGTGAATTCCATGTTGTTTCTTTAACCCTCCTCTACTGTAAAAGCTTTCTGACAGACTGAGCAACTAAATGGTCTCTCTCCGGTGTGGATTCATGTGATTCTTTAAATGGCCACTTTCTCTAAAAGCTTCTTACAGACTGAGCAGCTAAATGTCTCTCTCTGTGTGTATTCTCATGTGTCTATGTAAATTTCTACTCACTGAAAAAGACGTCCTACAAATTGAGCAGCTAATTGGTTTCTTTTCTGTATGAGATCCTGTGTCTCTCTTGAATCTTGAATCTCTTGAATCACAGACAGGGACCTCATTATTAATAGAGTTTAAATCTGACGAGTTCTCTGGTCTCCTTCCATTCAGCACTGTCATCCGTCTCAGGTCAGACGAGTCTCCATTCTTGTCATCATCATCTGGTTGAAATGCAAACTGTCAATTCTGGTTCTGGTCCTCCACAGTCCTCTCATCAGCTTCTGTCTGTCATCTCTACAGTTGTGTATGATAAGCTGTGAGAACTGAGGTTTCTCCATCATCTTCACTCTTACAGTGACAGGAAGAATGTGACTTGGTGATATCAGCCTCCTCCAGCCCTTGAAGCTGCTCTCGGTTGACTGACGGTGAGCTCCTCCGTTCCTCTTTAATGTGTTGGGGCTCTGGCTCGTCTGGTCCAGAATGGAGATCCACTCCTGCTGTCCTCACCAACAAATCACTTCTGGACATTGAAGGTAAAGCTGAAACACAACCAACCATTAAGTCTAGCCAAACAATATTTGCTATTAGCTAATTTCCTTCATTCTTCCAGACACGGTTCATAAAGACAGGAACTTACAAGAAATCCTGGGAGGTTATTGTCTATCACGTCCAGAAATGTAGGTTTGAATTAACAGTTTGGGTGTCACACACACCTAAACCCCGCTGTAGCGGTATAGCAGTAGCTCTTCCCCTGACACCGATCGGAAAACTGAGGAGAAGGTTAATGAACTGATTCTGGTATGGACTTCAGTAAGAAAGCCTTTAGCAAGACCCCATTACATTAAAAAAGCCAAAACATCATCAATTATACTTTGACACAATATGCAGCCAGTAAGCACCACTGAGTATTATAAACAAAGGTAAAATTCCCATTGCATCATATAGCCTTATTATTTGATAACTAGTGCTCTCTGGGGCGAAAAGGAAATCAAAATGATATTGTCGAAGAGCACCGCCCATCATCACTATCAACAACATAACTTTTTCTGTAGAAAAAAAATGCACTCTGCATGTTTATGCAGAGTTGCATAGTAAAATTATGGTGCAAAATACTTGTATGTAACGTTTGTACATACAAGTATTGATGTCTGTTTGATGTTTTTATTTTTTCAATATTTGTTCTTGTATTCATCCTATTTTTTCTAGTGTATGTTTAGATATGTTCTTCATGCAGGGCTCAAACTGCTACCGAATATTTATTTTGCACTACTTATATATATATATATATATATATATATATATATATATATATATATATATATATATTTTAGAGCTGGGCAGCGATTAAAAGTTTTAATCAGATTAATCGCATAAGTTCCCTGATTTCGCAAATAAATGAAGTTCAATAGTAGTGTATTTTGTGCAATTTATTAGTTCTGCCATATGGACGAAAGTGCCGTAACATTGTTCTGAAAAACTTTCCAGCATTTTATTTTAAAATAGCAGTCAATAAAATATTTAGTTTACATAAACAATGTATTTATCATGTCCAGAGTTGAATTCCACTGGTTGGAACGTGTTGCATAAGCGCTCCTTCGCACACGTTCTTCTGTTGTGCTCTAACTCTGCAGCACTTGCTGGACTGGGTTTAGAGGCCCCACAAACTTTTCTGCAGTTCGCAGGAAACTGTCCAACGCGCTGTTTAAGCAGAGAAACTGTGACAGAACGTGGAGACCGTGCGCAAAGCAGGGGACATGATCAAGGCGGAAGGCTCGCAGCAGCGATCATATTACATATTTATTCATTCATACTATCTGTGCTAACTGTGGTGACTTTATTGACACATTCACTGCTGTGCAACTTTATAAAGTGTCCCGCGCATGTCTCAGCTAATGTCTCTCCTCTGTTTTCATTACAGTCAGAGCACGTGAATGCAGCGCCACTTTCATAGTATAATGCACTGTAACTCCGAGATAATTATGGTTACCCAGTGAGTCCAGTAGTCTCTAGTGAGTCCAGTAGTCCCCAGTGAGAGAAACAGCGCGTGCGTGTTTTGTAGCGTGGTCGCTTTGCAGTCCTTCCTTTCATACAACTGGGAGTTTGATGTGCGTGTTGAGGGAATCTCATACCTGCCATTGTCGTTTGCGATTCACAGACCGATGTCCTCACCACCCTAATGGGCCTGCAGTCTGTAGCTATCCACGTCGCTATGGCATTTGTTAGCTTCTCTTGCCTTTGTTTATCTAAACTTACCACATGCTGCCATCAACGTAGCCTGTCAAAGCCTCACGACGCTTGTGTTTCGTTGAATGATTTGCCGGTATCAACTGTCAAGGTGATATTTCAGTCTGAAGTACTCCGGTGATAAGAAAAATCAACTTTGCAGTGTTTACAAAGCCTGTGAGCAACAAACTTTTACAATAAAAAGAAATAATAAATGTCGTTAACGCACGAAAAAAAAATTGACGCGGGTTAATCAATTAGTTAACGCGATAATAGCGCGTTAACTTGCCCAGCCCGAATATATATATATATATATATTATATATATATATATTATTACACACACGTTTAGTTGGAAGGGGCACGTCAATGTATCCAAAATCTGTGGCAGGCAATGAATGTGAGAAGGACAGGGAAATGGCCACTGTAAGTGTCTAATGTGTGGATGGGGAGGAGGGTCTAGAGATAATTAAGCATGCATAAAACACTGTGGGAAGGAGACCGATATCACAACAATGAGCAAGCGAACTATTGATATCGTTCTCAACCTGCGGCTAGTGCCGGAGTCTACAGTGTCACAGTCGGATGATGATGATTCAGAGTCAGAGGTTTGTGTGGCAAAAAGGCCCGAACCCGCCATTTTCGGGAAGACTGAATGCGAAATTTCAGCTGGTGGGGAGGGGACAAACTCCATAACTGTGAATGAAATTTGTGAAATCCATGAAATAAAAAGTTTCTCATTGCAAACAATAATAAGATGGGAATCATTTCAAAACATTGTAGCTATCTAAGTGTTTGATTGCTACGTTAGCCCAAATCACCATTCAAGTACAGCCTTTGTTGTTTTGATTGCTAGTTCAGTGTGCCAATGTGCTGCATAAGCAGCAATTGGCACAATGACTATTATTGCCCATACTTAATTCAGTGTGCCGTGGTGCGTAATAGCAGCACTCGGCACAATGACTATTATGCCATATTATATTATTATTCCGCCTGTTTTTTGTCCCACTACTAGTCCCAAGCATTGCCAACACGCGCAACACATTACACCGAAATGTGGGTATGATCGGGAATGGCGGGCTATGACTTTCAACAAGATTTGCCCGCGTGGTTTTACCGAAATCGGCAAAAATACGGCCAAAAATGTCCCATAATTTTGGGAAATCGCTCAAACCCCCCCTCTCTCCAAATCCCAGTCTACGTATCGCCCCTTTTCAGACCGCTCAGATTTTCCAATGTGTGTGTGTGGTGAATGTCAGAGCTAGGTGGGGGACCGAGTGAGGGGCTAGGGGACGGATTTCTGGAAGTTTCTCAAACAAAATGCTCTCTCCCTCCAGTTTTAACTCTCCAGACTTTATTATGGTCAAAATGTAGGATTCTTGTTCCGGTCGCAGACATGTAACTTATGGAGTCTGTCGACTTAAATTGTGGCTGTGATCTACCAACTGTCGAGAGAATCATGAGAAGAAAACCATGCAGCTGGGGCACGATTCAATGATTTATTTCCCCAAACAAATGTCTCTCTCTCCTCCAGTTTCTATCTCTTAGACATCCTAGTTGGTCAAAATGTAGGGACTCTTGTGCCGATCGCAGTATGTAACTATGGAGTCTATCGGACTAAAACTTTTCGCGCAGGCTCACCATTTGCAGATATAGTCAATGAAGAAAGAATCTGGCCCGTACTCTGAGTAAATCACCATAGCAACAGTTCTTGTTACTGAGAGACAGAGGGAGGGGGCTGCAGGACAATGCTCTGAAAACAACAAATTGGTCTCTCTTTCTTCCAGTTTTAATTCTTCAGACGTCATTTTTGGTCAAATGTAGGAAATCTTGTTCCGGTCGCAGACATGTAACTATGGTAGTCTATCAGACTTAAAGTTTCACCGCTAGGAACCACTGCCAATACAACACTTGAAAACGGCTCAGACACACACACCCCTATCATGACACTGTTCCCTGGCGGCCATGTTGACCACTGACTCCTAACTGACGTTTCCATGTGTGTGTGGGGGATGGGCCCCAATAGCAGGCACACTGATAAAATTTCTTGCGGAATGTTCTGTTATTGCTTCATCTTCCGCCAAATTTCGTCCCGCTACTAGTCTCAAAGCGTTGCCAACACGCGCAACACATTACATCGACATGTGGTATTGATTGGAATGGTGTGCTATGTAGTTTCAACCAGATTGCCGCGTGGTTTTTACCGAAATCGGCAAAATACGGCAAAAAATCTCTTCATGACTTGAATGGGAAAGGTTCGGGTAAATCTCTCAAATCGCTCCAAACTCCCTCTCTTTGGGACCCGTGTGCATCGCCATACTTTACGTAGAAACAATGGATTGTACAAGTTTAAACCAAATGACAAGACTTTGGTTGTATTGGCGTGAATGGGCGTTCAGATATCAAGCAACGGGTTTCTACAGATCCCAGTTTATCGTAGCTCCGTTTCAGCCGTCTCAGATTTTCCAATGTTGTGTGTATGCGGAATGTCCGGAGCTTGAGACCCAGTGGGAGACAGAGTGAGGGCCTGTGGTACGGATCTCTGGAAGTTTCTCAAACAAAGTTGCCTCTCCTCTCTCCAGTTTTAACTCTTCAGACTTCATTATTGTCAAACATGTAGGGAATCTTGTGACCGATCGCAGACTGTACACTATGGAGGACTGATCCGGACTAATTGATGGCTTGTGAATCTACCAAACTGTCGAGAGAAACCATAAAAAAACCCTGGAGACTAGTCCGATTCAGTGATTTTTCCCCCCAAACAAATTCTCCTTTCCTCCATTTTAACTCTTAGTCATCATAGTTGGGTCAACTATGGTAAGAAGTCTTGACCGAATGCAGACTGTCATATGGAGTCTATCGGTCTAAAACGTTTCGCGCTAGGCTCACCACAACTGCAGACAGAAAACATTGAAGACAGAATCTGGCCCCTTCTCTGACAAAATCACTAGCAAACAGTTCTGTTACTGGGAGAGACAGAGGCGAGGGGCCTCGAACGAGACCGTTTTTTTATTCTGACAAAATTATCTCTCTCCTCCAGCAGTTTACAGTCCTTCAGACGTCATTTTCGGTGAGAAAATGTAGGAACTCTGTGCGGGGTGCGAATTAACTATGGAGTCTATCAGAACATAAACGTTTTTGCGCTGAGAATCATACCACAATTCTGACACACACACACCTATCATGGACACTTCCGTGGAGACGTGTTGACGACTGCCTCCTAGATGTTCATTTCCATGTGTTGTGGTGTGTGTGTGTGTGTGGGCCCCCAATTAGCGCACACCTGATAAAGTTCTGCGGAAGTTTCTGTTTAAAATTAAGCTACAGTTCATTCAAAAAGTTTGAGCTATCTGACTGGTTTGCTAACTAACAAAGCCATTCCAGTGACAGCCTTTTGTTTGTATGCTTGATGCCAGCAGTGAACCACCTTGGGTTAAGTAGGCCAGTTTTGACTGTATTGACGTACAAAGGTCTCTCGTTAGCCTTTGTAGTGACTTGTCCAAAAAATGACGCCATGCGCGACCAAATTCTGCACTCAATAAGTTTAACTTAACTGCGCCTTGCCCGTTAAAGTGGACGTGAGCATGCGGCAACAGCCGGGGGCGGGGACAAAAAGCGCGTTTAAGTCGGACGTTTCCAGACGTCTCAGGCTGAACACGGAAGTGACAAAAACACGTTCCAATTCCGATTTAATAAAATATAATCAGACCCCACAAATATCCAACTTGTTAACACAGTTTCTAAGCGGTTTGAATTATGACAGACGTTGCATAAGAAATGTTCTACATTGCAATCTGCTGCGATTTTTATGAACAACAGACTGTAATGATCGGTGAATTCTTATGAGTCATGTTCTCTCTGACTCTAAACGCCACTATCACGCACACAACAAGTCTCATACAGAATAGGTCTTTAAATCAACAAATACGCAATTAAAATCCCTCTACATTCAAAACTATGAAAGTTTATGTTAACACGTCATCATGTTGAGTCGATTGTGAAACCAATCAAGTGGTTATATCCGCGATAAGACGGCGTTTCCCAGCATGCTCGGGTCCGCCTGGTTTCTTTTTTTGTTAAATGCCATTCTTGTATTGCAAAAAAACAAAACAGAAACACTACAACACACCAAAGTTAAAAAAGACAACATAATTATACTACATAACAAGACAATTTTGCAGGGGTAAGCTAAACGGTCCACTAGAGAATAAGGAGGACCAAATGCTGACAGTTTTAAGCTGCTTTTTGTTATGGAAGCCCGAGATCAGATTTACATAATGCACAACATCATGGAAAAAAAACTATAAAATTAGATTTTTAGAACTTGAATTTACATTTGGTGAATCATAAATTGGCCAAAAGGATTATAAATTTATAATAAAAAAAACACTCTTTTCTTTACTTTGAGTCTCATAAAAAACAAAATACAACTTTTTCCATAATAGGGCAAAGTCTTTATAGATACTGTCATGATAAATCGGCTGAGGTTGCCAAATCTTCTGGAGTTATGAACAATACCAAGAAAAGGTTGTTAAAACAGTTTCTGGGTGATATTCACAGAACAACAGTTTGCAGTTGATGCTCTTTTAATTTTATCATGTAATGATTGGCAGTGGTAGTATCTGTTGAATTATTGCTAAACGGACCTTCTTTCACCTTGTTCACTACAGGTATTTGGAGGAATGCACCAAAAACCTTTTTCCAGTCAATATCATTAACAAATCGGTTCAATAAACTGTAACATTTGGAGTGTGAAACAATTCGTCTCTGAAATAAAGCCGGACGTTTTTTATTATTTCGAGGAAAAAGTTGGCGAAAACAGATTTTTTCCCGACTGGGTGTATTCAGCCACATCGGGGAGGAGACCGAGGTAGAGGAAAGTCTCCCCAGCAAATCTGAACAGCATTTTTGTGCCTGATGGAATGGCGTCAATACATTTGCGAATTCTCTCGCGTAACAGGAAGTTTATATTTGATAAACCTCACTAAGTTGAGAAGTTGCCCCTCTCCATTAAAGCAGCTGATCCCACCAGCCGGAATCCTGATTAAGTACCCAACTTCCAAAACGAAGTGATTTGTTATTTTGTTTGATTCCAGATTAGGTATCTGGGAGTGAGTAAGTTAGTCCTTGTAAATTAGACATTCATGCTAAAAGGACCTGTTTGTGGAAGGTGGACATTTTTTACAGGGAGGTTTGTCTACTGTATAGTTACTTCAAAAATAAAACGTTAGGCACCACACAAGCGAGAGATATATATGGGGAATAAATTCCAGATTGAGGACAGGGTTTTTAAGAAAATGCTTTAGCCCAGTTAATCTTAAAGTGTCCTATCTTCAGAGTCACGTGAAGCCAAAAATTGAGCCCCCGGATTTATAATTATTCATGCAACACCCTTACTTTTGATCTAAATGGTACGATTTTGCCAGATGAAAATCAAAGCACATTCTATCATATCATTTACACAATGTTACGTCCAGGTTGCTAAAGAGACGAGCTGCATATGTGAGCGGGATACTCATTCCGCTTTGGTAAGTAACACTCGGGCTTTTTAGAGATAAGTCCCTTTGCAGCCACTGGTTTATTTGTTCTGAATTTTTTAATGATTGGAGAGAAATATTACTGGAACATCTCACTTGTCTGATCTTTGAGAATATAATGCCTAAGTATGTAAACTTCTCCCTGATTTGGAATGTGCAGAAGGTGTAGAGTACAATCTCTTATCAGGTATGCAGCTCACATTTAATTAATATTCAGGCATAGACCGGAGGCCTCTGAGACTGGGTTTAATACGGAATGGCGGACAGGGTACCTGGCTTGCATTTTCAAAAAGATGGTGGTATCGCGCAAGCTGACTGATTATAACTCTCCCTCCCCCAACACAGTCCTTGTACAATGCTGTTACCGACATGAAGTTTGAGAAATTGTGCCAACGTAAGAACAGATAAGGGAAATCGGACATCCCGTGACGAAATGCCCACGTTTCAGATTCATCTTGGGGAAGTTCCCTTTTTCAGTTTGATAGAGCTGTTGCCATTAATATATAAAGTTTAATGCGTTTGCAGAAAACAACAATCCCCAAAACCAACATTTTTCTAAAGAAGAAAAATAAATTGGTGTGCTACTGTACAAGGGTCTTATAGAATCTAAGAGAGGAATGAAGCCATCTTCAGATAACAAAAGGTTCAAGAGTAGTCAAGAATATCTCAAACCTAGTCAATTTGTAGAGATGTGGCCTATTCCCCATTAAGGACGCATGATGGTTCACTATAATGCTGTGTCAAGAGTTTCTTATTCTCTGTCAAACTTCGAAGCTATGAATTTTGGTATCATTGTTTAGCAGACAGATGGTCTCCTAAGACTATCAATAAAACACGCTCTTTCCTAGGTTGGAAGCCATTGATCAGCCCTTGAGTGAAGGCAGGAGTGAAGGGCATTTTCTCTCATACTCTCATAAAGAACTATAGTAAACAAAAAGGGCTACAGGGTATCTGAGACACTTTGTAAAACTGCTGCAGTAGACAGTCCAGTTGCCGAGGGGATTTATTTTTTTGAGTAAAGTGATCAAATCATGCCCTCTGTCACTGTAGAGGGTTGACAATACTCGCTGTCTGCCACATTATTTCCACATTACTCAAACGTTGTTACAGAGTTAAGAAATGTGAGACAACTTCTTCATTATATTTTGAGCTGTATAGGATTGCTATTAAATCTTGACACAAAAGTCGGAAATTATTTAGCGTCATCAGTCAATGATGCCATTATAATTTAAGTTATGGATAGATTGATTTGTGGCTCGATACTCTTTCAAGGCGAAAAAAATAGACAAATTTTGCTACCCCTCCTACCAGCCTCTCTTCCTGACTTACAAGGCTCCTCCTCAGCCTTTTTTGTCGATTATAGTTCTCTAATTTGTTTTTGAATTGGCAAAAGAGAATTACCCTCTGAAACTTCCATGGGGGCCTTGTGGTAAAAATGAAGAAATTTTACTATTGATTCATCTCTTCTTCTCTTTAGCTTTGGCAACTGGGTAGGTTCCATAATGCTTAAGAATTGTCCCGACTCAAAACTTAAATGGTTTCCCGTTAGTGTTGTAGTTTTTTCTTTTCCTAGCTTGCGGAAAAAAAAAAGAGTAATTAACTAATAATTTTAAAGACTTTCAGTAATATAAAGACACTTATTGATGATTGTGTTTTTAAATGAGCACAAGTTAAAGTAGAACGTATGTAACCACTATTATATATACTCCTGTTATGTTATATATACAAATATTATAATTGAGGTCTTAAAACATTGCTGTTTCAGCGAGCGGTTTAGCGAAAGCTGTATGCTAAACAACGTTAGCTTTTCCGTGGAGGCTAACAGCGAGCGCTACTGGGAAAAGGGATAGTGTAAGCAGTGCACGTAAATTCCTGTTAAATCCTCGTACATCATGATACATCATGGCGCTTGCGCGAACATAATGCACTGCGAAGACCGATCGTGCAGCCAGGACAGATCGTGTACTGACAGCGCCGCCTGGTCTCAGAACTACGGCCGCCTTGCTTCGATGAGTATTCGTGCTCACGGGTGCATGAACGTCAGAGCAGTCGGGATCTAAGTCGGGACACAAATCTAACGGCATGCAAGGGCACCAGCGGCCGGCGTGATCATTTGCGCAGAGACCTGCGCATCTCGAAGACTATGGACTCTCGTTAAACGGAACACGGTGATATCGATTCTCGCAGAGCTGTCTCATCCGAACCGAGCCTCATCTTACCTCGTCTTGGGTGATACGAACGTTGCTGAATCCCACACGTGAAGCCTGTCGGAAAACGGGATTTTCTGCGCTCATATTCTGCGCTCAGGAGCAGCTCCGGCTAACAGTCCTGAGAATGGTTTAGCTCAGCTTAGCTTAGCACTCATTAGCACAGCAGTAAAAACCAACCTTCTCCTCGCGCTCCGTTCCAGTTGAGGAGTGGACAGCAAAATATTTTTTTACTGATGTCCGATCAACGGCTGTATGTCTGATTTGCCAGGAAACTGTTGCAGTTTTTAAAGAATACAACATCAGC
>NC_045756.1:6990617-6990761 GCF_008692095.1 Etheostoma spectabile
CAACGAAGCATGCTAACTATGCTAGCAAGCAGTCCACGCAAGAGCAAGCGGCTACTGCTGAGAGGTTGATGGCTAATTTACAGACTCAGCAACATTTACTTTACAGACAAACTGCGATTCAAGAGTCCAGCACCAAGGCAAGTT
>NC_045756.1:6990771-6994377 GCF_008692095.1 Etheostoma spectabile
CTGCTAGCATTTAAATTAGCAAAGGCTAGCAAGCCTCTCAGAAGGCGAGTTTTTGTAAGACAGCATGATAGAGACAGCAGGTCTCTTATGTCCAGAGAGCAAAAGTAAATTTGAAAAGATCAGTTTATCACGAAGGACAGTGACTCGCCATGTGGAACTGATTGATGAAGATATTGTCAATGAGTTAAACAAAAAGGCAGAGACATTTACATTATATTCATTAGCACTGGATGAAAGTAACGACGTAAAAGACACTGCTCAGCTCCTAATTTTTATCCGAGGGATTAACGAAGGTTTTGAGATAACTGAGGAGCTTTTAACCATGGAGTCCCTGAAAGGAAAGACGCGGGGAGAGGACTTATATGACAGGGTGTCAGCTGCCATCGAGAGAATGAAGCTACCTTGGAGTAAACTTGCCAATGTCACCACGGACGGATCGCCAAATTTAAGGAAAACACGTTGGCCTACTGAAAAGAATCCAGGATAAAGTGAAAGAGGAAAACCCTGCACAGGATGTTATTTTCCTCACTGCATCATTCATCAGGAATCTCTATGTAAGTCTGTTTTGCAGCTAATATGTGGTGAAATAGTAGTAAAACTGGTGAATTGTATTCGAGCAAGGGGACTCCAGCACCGTCAGTGCATTACGTTCCTGGAGGAAACCGATGCGGATCACCAGGATTTACTTTACCACTCTCGTGTCCGCTGGTTAAGTTTGGGCAAAGTATTGCAAAGAGTGTGGGAGCTCAAAGATGAGATTAGCGCATTTTTGGAGTTAGTGGGGAAATCCGACGAATTTCCTGAGTTGAGTGACAAGAACTGGCTTTGCGACTTTGCGTTTGCTGTGGACATATTCACCCACATGAATGAGCTGAACGTGAAGCTACAGGGGAAAGATCAGTTTGTGTACGACATGTACATAAATGTGAGAGCCTTCAAATCCAAGCTGACTTTATTCTCCAGACAAATTTCAAATGAGTCTTTCGCTCATTTCCCCACACTAGCCACGCAGAGAGTGGCCACCCGAAACGCAAAGAAGTACAGCCAATTGCTGGATGACCTGCACAGAGAATTCTGCCGCCGGTTCTCTGATTTTGAAAAAATTGACAAGTTTCTTCAGCTGGTGTCCTGTCCCTTGTCACACACCCTGAAACAGCACTGCATGACCTGCAACTGGAACTGATCGATCTTCAGTCTGACTCCATCTTGAAGGAGAAGTTTAACTCTCTTAAACCGAATGACTTTTATGCTGCACTCAACGAAGCCCCGTTTCCAAACCTCCGGAGGACGGCACAGAAGATGCTGCCGTTGTTTGGCTCGACTTACTTGTGTGAGCAGACGTTCAGCGTCATGAAAATCAACAAAAACCCTCACAGATCAAAGTTAACTGACCAACACCTCAGATCCATTCTGAGAATTGCCACAACAAAACTAACCCCACACTGGCAAAAATGGGAGCCCAACAACACTGTTCCCACTGGAGAGTAACGTGAGTTTCTCTGCTGTTATAAAATAAATGCAATGTTTGCTTTGCTGCCTGTTAAAGGTCAAAACCTTTTTTTAAATAGTTTTTACACGTCATTACATTACTGCTCCTTGAGGCGCAGATGGATTGAAGGTTTATGGTGGGGCAGGCCTGGCCCACCTGTCAAATTTGAGAACTCACTGTGGCCCGGGAGTCAAAAAGTTTGCCCACCCCTGGTCTACGCGATATATACAGTCCATTCAAGGCAGAGAAATGCGGGACTGTTGTGCAAATCAACGTTAGCGGTTAGCAATTAGCGTAAGCATTGCAAGCTAGCGATTTTTAAAAAGTTTCAGTTAGGAACATGGTTGCAAGTATATATGCACAGGACTATATAGACCACAAAACAAGACTGTCAATTATTTAAGCCGAAAATACTTTCTTACTTCTCTGGTCGATGTGGCGGCCATTGTTGCTTGTGTGTTTACAAGTGAGCTCGCGTCCATGTGGCAGCCATTGTTGCTTGTGTGTTTAAAAGTGAGCTCGCGTCTTCACTTGGTTTCTATGGGTATACAGCCCTCGGTCGCACCCCTACCCCTCGGTCGTAATAGGTAATGGGACACGACTAGGTCCCGCGTGAACGCACAAAAACGAGGGGAAGGGGTAAGACAGAGAAATGAGATTCAGCCTTAACCTTCCCCTGACCCACTCTCAGTAACAAATGAACAGGGTCTAGTATCAACCATGCTATAGAAATGCTAGCTGAAACAGTTAATTCTGCATTCTGAAACAGCATTCAATAACTCCATATCTAATGTGCTGAAGCATGTTATGGTAAGTATTTGTGCATTGGTACTTCAAAGTTTTGAAGTTTTCATGACTAATAGCAAATTGCCAATTAGCAAAACACCATTAACCTCATAATCCAATACATTAACACTTCAAAAATCATATTCCAAAATTCCAATCACATTTTAAATGTTTTAATGACCCCGAGTATTACATCTTATATACGTGTAGAGACTTGACTGAGATTCTCTGCTCTCCTTATAGACTAGAGCTCCACTTCACACAGCTAAGTGGCTTCTCTTGTGTGGGTTGACATGTGTCTATGTAAAGTTCTACTCGCTGTAAAAGCTTTCTTACAGACAGAGCAGCTAAATTGTTTCTCTTCAGTGTGGATTCTCATGTGTCGCTGTAAATGTCCACTCACTGTAAAGGTTCTCTCACAAGATGGGCATCTAAATGGTCTCTCTTTTGTGTGGATTCTCATGTGTTTCTTTAAAGTTCCTCTTTGTATAAAACCTGTATTACAGACAGAGCAGCTAAATGGTCTCTCTCCAGTGTGGAGTCTCATGTGTGCCTTTAAAGTTTCCCTCACTGTAAAAGCTTTGTTACAGACTGAGCAGCTAAATGGTTTCTCTCCAGTGTGGGTTCTCTTGTGTTGCTGTAAAGGTCCACTCAATGCAAAAGTTTTCTCACAGAAAGGGCAGCTAAATGGTTTCTCTCCAGTGTGGATTCTCATGTGTCTCTTTAACTGCTCTCTATCTGTAAAAGCTTTCTTACAGATTGAGCAACTAAATGGTTTCTCTCCTGTGTGGATTCTCATGTGTGCCTTTAAACGTGCTCTCTCTATAAAAGCTTTATTACAGATTGAGCAGCTAAATGATCTCTCTCCTGTGTGGATTCTCATGTGTGTATTTAACACTCCTCTCACTCTAAAAGCTTTCTTACAGACTGAGCAGCTAAAGGGTCTCTCTCCCGTGTGGATTCCCATGTGTTTCTTTAAATGTCCACTTTGTGTAAAAACTGCATTACAGACTGAGCAGCTGAACGGTTTATCTCCTGTGTGTAGTCTCATGTGTGTATTTAACCTTCCTCTCACTGTAAAAGCTTTCTTACAGACTGAGCAACTAAATGGTCTCTCTCCTGTGTGAATTCTCATGTGTTTCTTTAACCCTCCTCTTACTGTAAAAGCTTTCTGACAGACTGAGCAACTAAATGGTCTCTCTCCGGTGTGGATTCTCATGTGATTCTTTAAATGTCCACTTTCTCTAAAAGCTTTCTTACAGACTGAGCAGCTAAATGGTCTCTCTCCTGTGTGTATTCTCATGTGTCTATGTAAATTTCTACTCACTGAA
>NC_045756.1:6994387-6998955 GCF_008692095.1 Etheostoma spectabile
AAGACGTCCTACAAATTGAGCAGCTAATTGGTTTCTTTTCTGTATGAGATCCTGTGTCTCTCTTGAATCTTGAATCTCTTGAATCACAGACAGGGACCTCATTATTAATAGAGTTTAAATCTGACTGAGTTTCTCTGGTCTCCTTCCATTCAGCACTGTCATCCGTCTCAGGTTCAGACGAGTCTCCATTCTTGTCATCATCATCTGGTTGCAAATGCAAACTGTCAATGTCTGGTTCTGGTCCTCCACAGTCCTCTACATCAGCTTCTGTCTTCATCTCTACAGTTTGTATTTGATTAAGCTGTGAGAACTGAGGTTTCTCTTCATCATCTTCACTCTTCACAGTGACAGGAGTGAATGTGAACTTGGTGATATCAGCCTCCTCCAGCCCTTGAAGCTGCTCTCGGTCCTGACTGACGGTGAGCTCCTCCTGTTCCTCTTTAATGTGTGGGGGCTCTGGCTCGTCCTGGTCCAGACTGGAGATCCACTCCTGCTGTTCCTCACCAACAATCACTTTCTGGACATCTGAAGGTAAAGCTGAAACACAACCAACCATTAATGTCTAGCCAAACAATAATTTGCTATTAGCTAATTTCCTTCATTCTTCCAGACACAGGTTCATAAAGACAGGAACTTACAAGAAATACCTGGGAGGTTATTGTCTATCATGTCCAGAAATGTAGGTTTGAATTAACAGTTTTGGGTGTCACACACACCTAAACCCCGGCTGTAGCGGTATAGCAGTAGCTTCTCCCCTGACACCGATCGGAAAACTGGAGGAAGTTTAATGAACTGATTCTTGGTATGGACTTCAGTAAGAAAGCATTTAGCAAGACCCCATTACATTTAAAAAAGCCAAAACATCATCAATTATACTTTGACACAATATGCAGCCAGTAAAGCACCACTGAGTATTATAAACAAAGGTAAAATTCCCATTGCATATATAGCCTTATTATTTGATAACTAGTGCTCTCTGGTGGCGAAAAGGAAAATCAAACTGATATTGTCGAAGAGCACCGCCCATCATCAACTATCAACAACATAACTATTTTTCTGGAGAAAAAAAATGCACTCTGCATTTTATGCATGAGTTAGCAATAGTAAAATTATGGTGCAAAATACTTGTATGTACACGTTTGTACATACAAGTATTGTATGTCTTGATGTTTTTATTTTTTCAATATTTGTTCTTGTATTCTATCCTATTTTTATTTCTAGTGTATGTTCTAGATATGTTCTTCATGCAGGGCTCAAGACTGCTACCGAATGATTTCATTTTGCAACTAACTTTATATATATATATATATATATATATATATATATATATATATATATATATATATATTTTAGAGCTGGGCAGCGATTAAAATTTTTAATCACGATTAATCGCATAATTTCCCTGATTATTCGCAAAATGAATAATGAATTCAATAGTTGTATTTTGTGCAATTTTTTATTAATGTTCTGCCATATGGACGAAAGTGCCGTACATTTGTTCTGAAAAAACTTTCCAGCATTTTATTTATAAAATAGCAGTCAAATAAATATTATTGTACATAAACATGATATTTATCATTCCCCCCCCCCCCCCCCCCCCCCCCCCCCCCCCCCAGAGTTGAATTCCATCTGGTTGGAACGTGTTGCATAAGCGACTCCTTCTGCACACGTTCTTCTGTTGTTGCTCTAACTCTGCAGCACTTGCTGGACTGTGTTTTTAGATTTCCTCACAACTGTTCTGCACTTCGCAAGGACACTGTCACGCTCTGACACTGTGACAGAACGCTGGAGACCGTGCGCAAAGCAGGGGACATGATCAGAAGGCGGAAGGCTCGCAGCAGCGATCATATTACATATTTATTCTATTCATACTATCTGTGCTAACTGTGGTGACTTTATTTGACACATTCCACTGCTGTGCAACTTCTATAAAGTGTCCCGCGCATGTCTCAGCATAATGTCTCTCCTCTGTTTTCATTACAGTCAGAGCACGTGAATGCAGCGCCCACTTTTCATCAGTATAATGCACTGTAACTCCGAGATAATTATGGTTACCCAGTGAGTCCAGTAGTCTCTAGTGAGTCCAGTAGTCCCCAGTGAGAGAAACAGCGCGTGCGTGTTGTAGCGTGGTCGCTTTTGCAGTCCTCTCCTTTTCATACAACTGGGAGTTTGATTGTGCGTGTTGAGGGAATCTCATACCTGCCATTGTCGTTGCGATTCACAGACCGATGTCCTCCACCACCCTAATGGGCCTGCAGTCTGTAGCTATCCACGTCGCTATGGCATTTGTTAGCTTCTCTTGCCTTTGTTTATCTAAACTTACCCACATGCTGCATCTAACGTAGCCTGTCAAAGCCTCACGACGCTGTGTTTCGTTGAATGATTTGCCGGTATCAACTGTCAAGGTGATATTTCAGTCTGGAAGTACTCCGGTGATAAGAAAAATCAACTTTGCAGTGTTTACAAAGCCTGTGAGCAACAAACTTTTACAATAATAAAGAAATAATAACTGCGTTAACGCACGATAAAAAAAATTGACGGCGTTAATCAATTAGTTAACGCGATAATAGCGCGTTAACTTGCCCAGCCCTAATATATATATATATATATATATATATATATATATACACACACGTTTAGTGTGGAAGGGGCACGTCAATGTATCCAAAATCTGTGGCAGGCCAATAAATGCGAGAAGGACAGGGAATGGCCACTGTAAGTGTCTAATGTATGGAGGGGGAGGGTCCTAGAGATAATTAAGCATGCATAAAACATCTGTGGGAAGGAGACCGATATCACAACAATGAGCAAGCGAACTATTGACTCGTTCTTCCAACCTGCGGCTAGTGCCGGAGTCTACAGTGTCACAGTCGGATGATGATTCAGAGTCAGAGGTTTTGTGTGGCAAAAAGGCCCGAACCCGCCATTTTCGGGAAGACTGAATGCGAAATTTCAGCTGGTGGAGGGGACAAACTCCATGAACTGTGAATGTAAATTTGTGAAATCCATGAAATAATAAAGCTTTCTCATTGCAAACAATAACATAAGATGGGAATCATTTCAAAAACATTGTAGCTATCTATAGTTGTTTGATTGCTAACGTTAGCCCAAATCACCATTCAAGTCACAGCCTTTGTTGTGTTTGATTGCTAGTTCAGTGTGCCAATGTGCTGCATAAGCAGCAATTGGCACAATGACTATTATTGCCCATACTTATTATTCAGTGTGCCGTGGTGCTGTAATAGCAGCACTCGGCACAATGACTATTATTGCCCATACTTATTATTATTATTCCGCCTGTTTTTTGTCCCACTACTAGTCCCAAAGCATTGCCAACACGCGCAACACATTACACCGAAATGGGGGTATTGATCGGGAATGGCGGGCTATGACTTTTCAACAAGATTTGCCGCGTGGTTTTACCGAAATCGGCAAAAATACGGCCAAAAATGTCCCATAATTTTTGGGAAATCGCTCAAAACTCCCCCTCTCTCCCAAATCCCAGTCTACGTATCGTCCCCTTTTCAGACCGTCTCAGATTTTCCAATGTGTGTGTATGTGGTGGAATGTTCAGAGCTAGAGTGGGGGACCGAGTGAGGGGCTAGGGGACGGATTTCTGGAAGTTTCTCAAACAAAATGCTCTCTCTCCTCCAGTTTTAACTCTTCAGACTTTATTATTTTCAAAATGTAGGATCTTGTCCGGTCGCAGACATGTACTATGGAGTCTGTCGACTTAAATTGTTGCTGTGATCTACCAACTGTCGAGAGAATCATGAGAAACCTGCAGCTGGGGCACGATTCAATGATTTATTTCCCCAAACAATGTCTCTCTCTCCTCCAGTTCTATCTCTTAGACATCCATTTGGTCAAAATGTAGGGAATCTGTGCCGATCGCAGATATGTACTATGGAGTCTATCGGACTAAAACTTTTCGCGCTAGGCTCACCAACTGCAGAATAGTCAATGAAGAAGAATCTGGCCCGTACTCTGAGTAAATCACCATAGCAACAGGTTCTGTTACTGAGAGACAGAGGGAGGGGGCTGCAGGACAATGCTCTGAAACAAACAAATTGGTCTCTCTCTTCCCAGTTTTAATTCTTCAGACTCATTTTTGGTCAAATTAGGAAATCTTGTTCCGGTCGCAGACATGTAACTATGGAGTCTATCAGACTTAAAGTTTTCACGCTAGGAACCAACTGCCAATACAACACATTGAAACGGCTCAGACACACACACCCCTATCATGACACTGTTCCCTGGCGCCATGTTGACCAACACTCCTAACTGACGTTTCCATGTGTTTGGTGTGGATGGGCCCCAATAGCAGGCACACTGATAAAATTTCTGCGGAATGTTTCAGTTATTCTTCATCTTCCGCCAAATTTCGTCCCGCTACTAGTCTCAAAGCGTTGCCAACACGCGCAACACATTACATCGACATGTGTTTGATTGGGAATGGTGTGCTATGTAGTTTCAACCAGATTTGCCGTGGTTTTTACCGAAATCGGCAAAAATCGGCAAAATCCTCCTCATGAACTCCCAACAACACTCATGGGGGGGGCGGGCAA
>NC_045756.1:6998980-6999082 GCF_008692095.1 Etheostoma spectabile
ACTATGGAGTCTATCGGACTAAAACTTTTCGCGCTAGGCTCACCAACTGCAGATATAGTCAATGAAAGAAAGAATCTGGCCCGTACTCTGAGTAAATCACCA
>NC_045756.1:6999092-7006265 GCF_008692095.1 Etheostoma spectabile
TTCTGTTACTGAGAGGACAGAGGGAGGGGGGCTGCAGGACAATGCTCTGAAACAAACAAATTGGTCTCTCTCTTCCAGTTTTAATTCTTCAGACGTCATTTTTGGTCTAGGAAATTTGTTCGGTCGCAGACATGTAACTATGGAGTCTATCAGACTAAGTTTCCGCTAGGGAACCAAATGCCAATACAACACATGAAAACGGCTCAGACACACCCCCTATCATGACACTGTTCCCTGGCGGCCATGTGTACCAACCGACTTCCTAATGACGTTTCCACAGTGTGTGTGTGGATGGCCCCAAGCACACTGATAAAATTTCTGCGGAATGTTCTAGTTATTCTTCATCTTCCGCCAAATTTCGTCCCGCTACTAGTCTCAAAGCGTTGCCAACACGCGCAACACATTACATCGACATGTGGGTATTGATTGGGAATGGTGTGCTATGTAGTTTCAACCAGATTTGCCGCGAGAGATTTTTGCCGTATTTTTGCCGATTTCGGTAAAACCACGCGGCAAATCTGGTTGAAACTACATACACACCATTCCCAATCAATCCCACATGTCGAGGTAATGTGTTGCGCGTGTTGGCAACGCTTTGAGACAGTAGCGGGACGAAATTTGGCGGAAGATAGAATACTAGAACATTCCGCAGAAATTTTATCATGTGCCTGCTATGGGGCCCATCCACACACACATGTGAAACGTCAGTTAGGAGTCAGTTGGTCACATGGCCGCCAGGGAACAGTGTCATATAGGGTGTGTGTGTCTGAGCCGTTTTCATGTGTTGTATTGGCATTGGTTCCCTAGCGTGAAACTTTAAGTCTGATAGACTCCATAGTTACATGTCTGCGACCGAACAAGATTTCCTACTTTTGACCAAAAATGACGTCTGAAGAATTAAAACTGGAAGAGAGAGACCATTTGTTTGTTTCAGAGCATTCCTGCAGCCCCCCTCCCTCTGTCTCTCAGTAACACGAACCTGTTGCTATGGTGATTTACTCAGAGTACGGGCCAGATTCTTCTTTCATTACTATATCTGCAGTTGGTGAGCCTAGCGCGAAAAGTTTTAGTCCGATAGTACCTCCATAGTTCAATCTGCGATCGGCACAAGATTCCCTACTTTGACCAACTAGGATGTCTAAAGAGATAGAACTGGAGGAGAGAGAGACATTTGTTGGGGAAATAAATCATTGAATCGTGCCCCAGCTGCATGGTTTTTCTCATGATTTCTCTCGACAGTTGTAGATCACAGCCAACAATTTAAGTCCACAGACTCTAGTTACATGTCTGCGACCGGAACAAGATTCCTACATTTTACCAATAATAAAGTCTGAAGAGTTAAACTGAGGAGAGAGAGCATTTGTTTGAGAAACTTCCAGAATCCGTCCCCTAGCCCCTCATCGGTCCCCCACTCTAGCTCTGAACATTCCACCACATACACACCATTGGAAAATCTGAGACGGTCTGAAAAGGGACGATACGTAGACTGGTATTTGGGAGAGAGGGGGAGTTTGAGCGATTTCCCAAAAATTATGGGACATTTTTGGCCGTATTTTGCCGATTTCGGTAAAACCACGCGGCAAATCTTGTTGAAAAGTCATAGCCCGCCATTCCCGATCAATACCCACATTTCGGTGTAATTGTTGCGCGTGTTGCAATCTTGGGACTAGTAGGGACAAAAAACAGGCGGAATAATAATAATATATGGCAATAATAGTCATTGTGCCGAGTCTGCTTTTAGCACCACGGCCACTGAATATAAGTATGGGCATAATAGTCATTGTGCCAATTGCTGCTTATGCAGCACATTGGCACACTGAACTAGCAATCAAACACAACAAAGGCTGTGACTTGAATGGTGATTTGGGCTAACGTTAGCAATCAAACAACTATAGATAGCTACAATGTTTTTGAACTGATTCCCATCTTATGTTATTGTTTGCAATGAGAAAGCTTTATTATTTCATGGATTTCACAAATTTACATTCACAGTTCATGGAGTTTGTCCCCTCCACAGCTGAAATTTCGCATTCAGTCTTCCCGAAAATGGCGGGTTCGGGCCTTTTTGCCACACAAAACCTCTGACTCTGATCATCATCCGACTGTGACACTGTAGACTCCGGCACTAGCCGCAGGTGGAAGAACGAGTCAATAGTTCGCTTGCTCATTGTTGTGATATCGGTCTCCTTCCCACAGATTTTTTATGCATGCTTAATTATCTCTAGGACCCTCCCCCTCCACACATTAGACACTTACAGTGGCCATTCCCTGCCTTCTCACATTCATTGGCCTGCCACAGATTTTGGATACATTGACGTGCCCTTCCACACTAAACGTGTGTGTAATATATATTAATTAATATATATATATATTATATTAGGGCGGGCAAGTTAACGCCTATTATCGCGTTAATTGATTAACGCCGGTCAATTTTTTTTATCGTGCGTTAACGCAGTTATTATCTTATTATTGTAAAAGTTGTTGCTCACAGGCTTTGTAAACACTGGCAAAGTTGATTTTTCTTATCACCGGAGTACTTCCAGATGAATATCACCTTGACAGTTGATACCGGCAAATCATTCAACGAAAACAAGCGTCGTGAGGCTTTGACAGCTACGTTAGATGCGCATGTGGTAAGTTTAGATACAAAGGCAAGAGAAGCTAACAAATGCCATAGCGACGGGATAGCTACAGACTGCAGGCCCTTAGGGTGGGGAGGACATCGGTCTGTGAATCGCAACGACAATGGCAGGTATGAGTTCCCTCAACACCACAATCAAACCTCCCTGTGTATGAAAGGAAGGACTGCAAAGCGACCACGCTACAACACGCACGCGCTGTTTCTCTACTGGGGACTACTGGACTCACTAGAGACTACTGGACTCACTGGTAACCATAATTATCTCGGAGTTACAGTGCATTATACTGATAAAAGTGGGCGCTGCATTCACGGTGCTCTGACTGTAATGAAAAAGAGGAGAGACATATGCTGAGCCTGCGCGGGACACTTTATAGAATTCACAGCAGTGGAATGTGTCAAATAAAGTCACCACAGTTAGCACAGATAGTATGAATAGAGATAAATATGTATATGATCGCTGCTGCGAGCCTTCCGCCTTGATCAGGTCCCCTGCTTTGCGCACGGTCTCCAGCGTTCTGTCACAGTGTCTCTGCTTAACAGCGCGTTGGACAGTGTCCTTGCGAACTGCAGAAAAGTTGTGGGGCACTCTAAACCACAGTCAGCAAGTGCTGCAGAGTTAGAGCACACAGAAGACGTGTGCAGAAGGATCGCTTATGCGAACACGTTCCCAACCAGATGAATTCAACTCTGGAATGATAAATCATTGTTTATGTACATAAATATTTTATTTGACTGCTATTTATATAATAATGCTGGAAAGTTTTTTCAGAACAAATGTTACGGCACTTCGTCCATATGGCAGAACATTAATAAAAAATTGCACAAAACACTACTATTAGTTCATTATTTCATTTGCGAATCATCAGGAAATTATGCGATTAATCGTATTAAAAATTTTAATCGCTGCCCAGCTCTAAATATATAATATATATATATATATATATATATATAATATATATATATATATATATATAAAATTTAGTTGCAAAAGAATCATTCGGTAGCAGTCTTGAGCCCTGCATGAAGAACATATCTAGAACATACACTAGAAATAAAAATAGGATAGAATACAAGAACAAATATTGAAAAAATAAAACATCAAACATACAATACTTGTATGTACAAACGTGTACATACAAGTATTTTCACCATAATTTTACTATTGCTAACTCATGCATAAATGCAGAGTGCATTTTTTTTCTACAGAAAATAGTTATGTTGTTGATAGTTGATGATGGGCGGTGCTCTTCGACAATATCAGTTTGATTTTCCTTTTCGCCACCAGAGAGCACTAGTTATCAAATAATAAGGCTTATATGCAATGGGAATTCCTTTGTTTATAATACTCAGTGGTGCTTTACTGGCTGCATATGTGTCAAAGTATATGATGATGTTTTGGCTTTTTTAAATGTAATGGGGTCTTGCTAAAGCTTTCTTACTGAAGTCCATACCAAGAATCAGTTCATTAAACTTCTTCATTTTCCGATCGGTGTCAGGGGAGAAGCTACTGCTATACCGCTACAGCGGGGTTGTTTAGTGTGTGTGACACCCAAACTGTTAATTCAAACTACATTTCTGGACGTGATAGACAATAACCTCCCAGGTATTTCTTGTAAGTTCCTGTCTTTATGAACCTGTGTCTGGAAAATGAAAAATTAGCTAATAGCAAATTATTGTTTGGCTAGACATTAATGGTTGGTTGTGTTTTCAGCTTTACCTTCAGATGTCCAGAAAGTAATTTGTTGGTGGAGCACGCAGGAGTGGATCTCCGTCTGGACCAGGACGAGCCAGAGCCCCCACACATTAAAGAGAACAAGGAGGAGCTCACCGTCAGTCAGACCGAGAGCAGCTTCAGGGCTGGAGGAGGCGATATCACCAAGTCCATTCATTCCGTCACTGTGAAGAGTGAGATGATGAAGAAAACCTCAGTTCTCACAGCTTAATCAATACCAACTGTAGAGATGAAGACAGAAGCTGATGGAGAGGACTGTGAGGACCAGAACCAGACATTGACAGTTTGCATTGCAACCAGCATGAAGATGACAAGAATGGAGACTCGTCTGAACCTGAGACGGATGACAGTGCTGAATGGAAGACCAGAGAAACTCAGTCAGATTTAAACTCTATTAATAATGAGGTCCCTGTCTGTGATTCAAGGATTCAGATCAAGAGGACACAGGATCTCATACAGAAAAGAGAACCAATAGCGTCTCAATTTGTAGGACGTCTTTTCAGTGAGTAGAAATTACATAGACACAGAATACACACAGAGAGACCATTTAGCTGCTCAGTCTGTAAGAAAGCTTTTAGAGAAAGTGGACATTTAGAATCACATGAATCCACACCGGAGAGAGACCATTTAGTTGCTCAGTCTGTCAGAAAGCTTTACAGTAAGAGGAGGGTTAAAGAAACACATGAGATTCACACAGGAGAGAGACCATTTAGTTGCTCAGTCTGTAAGAAAGCTTTTACGTGAGAGGAATGTAAATACACCATGAGATACACACAGGAGATAAACCGTTCAGCTGCTCAGTCTGAATGCAGTTTTTACACCAGTGGACATTTAAGAAACACATGGAATCCACACGGAGAGAGACCCTTTATTGCTCAGTCTGTAAGAAAGCTTTAGAGTGAGAGGAGTGTATAATACACACCATGAGAATCCACACAGGAGAGAGATCATTTAGCTGCTCAATCTTAATAAAGCTTTTTAGAGAGAGCACGTTTAAGGCACACATGGAATCCACACAGGAGAGAAACCATTTAGTTGCTCAATCGTAAGAAAGCTTTATACAGATAGAGAGCAGTTAAGAGACACATGAGAATCCACACTGGAGAGAAACCATTTGCGCCCTTTCTGTGAGAAAACTTTTGCATTGAGTGACCTTTCACAACCAAGAGAACCCACACTGGAGAGAAACCATTTTAGCTGCTCAGTCTGTACAAAGCTTTACGTGAGGGAAACTTTAACAGGCACACATGAGACTCCACACTGGAGAGAGACCATTTAGTCGCTCTGTCTGTAATACAGGTTTATACAAAGAGGAACTTAAAGACACACATGAGAATCCACACAAAAGAGAGACCATTTGATGCCCATCTTTGAGAGAACCTTTACAGTGAGTGGACATTTACAGCAGACACAGAAATCTCACACTGAGAGAAACAATTTAGCTGCTCTGTCTGTAAAAAGCTTTACAGCGAGTAGAACTTTACATAGACACATGTCAACCCCACAGAGAAGCCACTTACTGTGTGAAGTGGACTCTAGTCTATGGAGAGCAGAGAATCTCAGTCAAGTCTCTCACAGTATATAAGATTTTACTCGGGTCATGCATTTAAATGTGATTGGAATTTTGGAATATGATTTTTGAAGTGTTATGTATTGGATTATGAGGTTATGTGTTTTGCTAATTGGCATTTGCTATTAGTCATGAAACTTCAAACTTTGAAGTACCAATGCACAAATATTACCATAACATGCTTCAGCACATTAGATATGGAGTTATTGAATGCTGTTTCAGAATGCAGAATTAACGTTTCAGCTAGCATTTCTAAAGCATGGTTGATACTAACCCTGTTCATTTGTATGAGAGTGGGTGCGGGAAGTTAAGGCTGAATCTCATTTCTCTGTCTTACCCCTTCCTTACCCCTTCCCTTGTTTTTGTGCGTTCACGCGGGACTAGTCGTGTCCCATTACCTATTACGACCGAGGGGTAGGGTGCGACCGAGGGCTGTATACCCATAGAAACGAGTGAAGACGCGAGCCACTTTTACACACAAGCAACATGGCTGCCACATGACGCGAGCACTTGTAAACACAAGCAACAATGGCCGCCACATCGCCCAAGAAGTAAGAAGTATTTTCGGCTTAAATATTGACAGTCTTGTTTTGTTGTCTATATAGTCCTGTGCATATATACTGCAACCATGTTCCTAACTGAAACTTTTAAAATCGCTAGCTGCTTCTTACGCTAATTGCTAAACCTAACGTTGATTTGCACACATCCCGCATTTCTCTGCCTTGAATGGACTGTTACTCGCGTTAGACCAGGGGTGGGCAAACTTTTGGCTCCCGGCCCCAGTGAGTTTCTCAAATTGACAGGTGGGCCAGGCCTGCCCCACCATAAACCTTCAATCCATCTGCGCCTCAAGGAGCAGTAATGTAATGACGTGTAAACTATTTTACAAGGTTTTGGACCTTTAACAGGCAGCAAAGCACAATTGCATTTATTTATAACAGCAGAGAAACTCACGTTACTCTCCAGGGGGGAACAGTGTTGTTGGCTCCCATTTTTGCCAGTGTGGGGTTAGTTTTGTTGTGGCAATTCTCAGAATGGATCTGAGGTGTTGGTCAGTTAACTTTGAATCTGTGAGGTTTTTGTGTGATTTCATGACCTGAACGTCTGCTCACACAAGTAGTCGAGCCAACACGGCAGCTCTTCTGTGCCGTCCTCGGTAGGTTTGGAGAAACGGGGCTGTCGTTAGTGCAGCATCAAGTCCTTCGGTTTAAGATAGTTAAACTTCCCTTC
>NC_045756.1:7006290-7013543 GCF_008692095.1 Etheostoma spectabile
AAACTGGAACGGAGCTGCGAGGAGAAGGTTGGTTGTTACTGCTGTGCTAATGAGGCTAAGCTAACGTGGCTAAACCATTCTCACTGTTAGCGGGCTCAGCCTGAGCGCAATAGAGGCAGAAAATCCTCGGTACGACAGGCTTCACGTGGAGTCATGAAACTTCGTATCACACCAAGACGAGCGTAAGATAGGCTCGTTGAGATGACCAGCTCTGCGAGAATCGATCACCGGTGTTCCGGTTTAACGAGAGTCCATAGCTCGTTCGAGATGAGCCAGGTCTGCGCAGAATCGATCAACGGCGTCGGTGCCCGTTGCATGCGCGTTAGATTTGTGTCCGACTGTCCCGATTGCTCTGACGTCATGCACCGTGAGCACGGAATCCACGAGAGCAAGGCGGCCGTAGTTCTGAGACGCAGGCGGCGCTGTCAGTACACGATCCGCTCCTGGCTGCACGATCCGTTCTGCGCATGTGCATTCTGTTCGCGCAACGGCAGATGTAATCAGATGTACGAGGATTACCAGGAATTTACGGCACTGCACATCCGTTTCACAGTAGCCGTCTGCTGTTAGCCTCACCGGAAAGCTAACGTTAGTTTAGCTAACAGACTAATTCGGCTAACCGTAGCTGAAACAGCATGTTTAAGACCCTCAATTATAATATTTGTATTATAACATAACAGCGAATATATAATAGTGGTTACATCAGTTCTACTTACTTGTGCTCATTAAAACACAATCACTCCTAATGTCTTTATTTTACTGTAAGTCTTTAAATTATTAAGTAATTACTCTTTTTTTCCGAAAGCTAGGAAAGAAAAATCCTACAAAACACTAACGGGAACTATTTAAGTGAGTCGGGGACAATTCTTAAGACATTATGAACCTCAGTGTTGCCAAAGTAAAAGAGCAGAAGAGAGGTAAAATAGTAAATTTCTTCATTTTTCCAAAGGCCCCCTGGCGAAGTTTCAGAGGAGGATAATATCTTCTTTGCAACTTCCAAACCAAATTAGATGACTTATATCGACAAAAAGCTGAGGGAGGCGTTGTAAGGTCAGGAAGAGTGGCTGGAGGAGGGGGAGCAAAATTTGCATATTTTTTCGCTTGAAAGATAACCAAGAATTAAGTATCCAAAATCAATTATCCATAAATTAAAATAAGGCTCATTACTGATGACGCTAAATTAATTTCAGACTTTGTTCAAGATTTATAGCAATCTATACAGCTCAACAATATAATGAAGAATTACGTCTCAATTTCTTAACTCTGTAATAACGTTTTGATAATTGGAAAGATTAATGTGGCAGACAGCAGATTATTGTGACACCCTCTTACAATGACAGAGGTCACTGATTTGATCACTTTACTCCAAAAACAATAAATCCCCCGGCACTGACGGTCTAACTGCAGAGTTTTACAAAGTGTTCTCAGATCACTTAGCCCTTTTTACTATAGGTCTTTATGAGAGTATAGAGAATAATGCCCTCCTCCTGCCTCACTCAAGGGCTGACACATTGCTTCCAAACCTAGGAAAGACGTGCTTTTATTGATAGCTGGAGACCATCTGTCTGCTAAAACAATGATTACAAATTATAGCTTCGATGTTTGACAGAAGAATAAGAAACTCTTGACACAATTATAGATGAGACCAATCAGGCTCATGGGGAATAGGCATCTCTAACAAATTTAGATAGTTTAGATATTCTTGACTACTTGAACTGTGATATCTGAAGATGGCTTCATCCTTTCTTAGATTCTATAAGGCCTTTGTACAGTAAACACCAATTTATTTTTCTTCTTTAGAAAAATTTGGTTTGGGATTTTTTTCTGAAGCATTAAAACTTTATATATTAATGGCAACAGCTCTATCAACTGAAAAATGGAACTTCCCAATGATTTATCTGAAACGTGGCATTCGTCAGGGATGTCCGATTTCCTTATCTGTTCTTACTTTGTGCACAAATTTCTCTCAACTCATGTCGGTAACAGCATTGTACAAGGATGTCTGTGTGCGGGTAGGAGATATTATCATCAGTCAGCTTGCTGACGATACCACCATCTTTTTGAAAATGCAAGCCAGGTACCTGTCCGCCATTCAGTATTTAACCAGTTCTCAGAGGCCTCGGTCTATGCCGAATATTAATAAATGTGAGCTGTACCTATAAGAGATTGTAATCTACAACTATCTGAACATTCCAATCAGGAAGAAGTTTACATACTTAGGCTATTATCTCAAAGATCAGAAAGTGAGAGTTCAGTAATTCTCTCCAATCATTAAAAAAATTCAGAACAAATAACCAGTGGCTGCAAAGGGACTTATCTCTAAAAGGCCGAGTGTTACTTACCAAAGCGGAAGGGTATCCCCGCTCACATATGCAGCTCTCTCTTACACTGGACAGTAACCTTGTAAAGATATTGATAGAATGCTTTTTGATTCATCTGGAAAAATCGTACCATTATCAAAAGAAGTGTTGTCATGAATAATTATGAATCTGGCGGGCTCAACTTTTTGGACTTCAGTACTCTAAATAACACTTATAAGATTAACTGGGCTAAGCATTTTCTAAAAACCCTGTCTCCATCTGGAATTTATTCCCCACTATATATTCTCTCGCTTTGGTGGTCTAAGTTTATTTTGAACTGTAACTATAATGTAGACAAAACTCCCTGTAAATGTCCACCTTCCCAAGCAGGTCCTTTAGCATGATGTCTAATTTACAAGAAACTAAACCTCACAGATACCTATCTGGGAATAACAATAAAACAAATCACTCTTTTTTGAGAGTTGGGTATAATCAGATTCGGCTGGTGGTATCAGCGTTTAATGGAGAGGGCAACTTCTCAATTACCAGTGAGGTTTTATCAACATATAACTTCGTTACGCCGAGAGAATTCGCAAATGTATTGACGCCATTCCATCAGGCACAAAAATGCTGTTGATTTGCTGGTAGACTCTCTACCTCTGTCTCCCTCCCCGATGTGGCTGAATCACCAGTCGGAAAAAATCTGTTTTCCCAACATTCCTCGAAATAATAAGAACGTCCGGCTTTATTCGCAGAGAGAATTGTTTCAACTCCAAATGTTACAGTTATGGAACCGATTTGTTAATGAATTGACTGGAAAAAGGTTTGGTGATCCTCACAAATACCTGATAGTGAACAAGGTGAAGAAGTGTCGTTTAGAATAATTCACAGATATACCCTGCCACATCATTACATGCTAAAATTTAAAGAGACATCAATGCAAACTGTTCTTTCTGTGAAGATCACCCAGAAACTGTTTTACACCTTTTTGGTATTGTAACTCCAGAAGATTTGGCAACACCTCAGCAGATTTATCATGACAGTATCTATAAAGACTTTGCCCTATTATGGGAAAAAGTTGTATTTGTTTTTTATAGAACTCAAAGTAAAGAAAAGATGTTTTTTATTAAAATTTATTAATCCTTTTGGCCAAATTTCATATTCACAAGTAAATTCAGTTCTAAAAAACTAATTTTATTATTTTTTTCACTGATGTTGTGCCATTATGTAAATCTGATCTCGGGCTTCCATAACAAAAAGCAGCTAAACTGTCAGCATATGGTCCTCTTATCTCTCTAGTGACCGTTTAGATTCCCCTGCAAATTGTATTGTATAATTATGTTTGTATTTTTACTTTGTGTGTTGTTGTGTTCTGTTTTGTATTTTTTGCAATAAAGATGGATTTAAAAAAAGAACCAGGGCGGACCCAGAGCAGCGGGAAACGCCGGCTCTCACGCTGATAAACACTTGAGTTGGTTCACAATCGACTCAACATGATGACGTTTACATAAACTTTCATAGTTTTTGAATTAGAGGGATTTTTAATTGCTATTGTCTGATTTAAAGACTATTCGTGTACTGAAGACGGTGTGTGGCGGATAGTGGCGTTAAGAAGTCCAGAGAGCTAAATCTGATCAGATCAACCGACATCTACAGTCTGTTTCATTAAAATAGCAGCAGATTGATGTAAACATTCGAGAGAACTCTGTCATAATTAAAACGCTAGAAACTGTGTACAAGTTGATATGTGGGTCTGATTATATTTTATTAAATCGGAATTGGACACGTGGTTTTGTCACTTCCTGTCAGCCTGAAAACGGCTGGAAACTGTCGACGTTACGCAGCTTTTTGTCCCCCCCCCGGCTGTGCCGCCTGTTGTCCACTTTAACGGGCAAGGCGCAGTTAATTAAACTTATTGAGTGCAGATTGAGTCGCGCATGCGTCATTTTGGACAAGTAGCTACAAGAGGCTAACGAGTGACCTTTGTACGTCAATACAGTCAAAATGGCCTACTTAACCCAAGTGGGTCACTGCTGGCAACAAGCATAACAAAGGCGTCACTGGAATGGCGTTGAGTTAGCAACCAGTCAGATAGCTCAAACTTTTTGAAATGAAACTGCTAGCTGAATTGTTAACTAGAAAATCCGCAGAAATTTATCAGTGTGCCTGCTATTGGGGCCCACCACCACACACACACCACCACATGGAAATGAAAAATAGGAGGCAGTTCGTCAACTCGTCTCACGGAACAGTGTCATGATAGGTGTGTGTGTGTCAGAATTGTTGTATGATTTCTAGCGCAAAGTAGTCTGATAGACTCCATAGTTAATATTCTGCGCCGGCACAAGATTCCTACATTTTCACCGAAAATGACGTCTGAAGACTGTAAACTGGAGGAGAGAGAGGCATTTGTTCAGGAAAAAAAATGTCCGCAGCCCCTCCCTCTGGCTCTCAGTAACAGAACCTGTTGCTATGGTGATTTTGTCAGAGAAGGGGCCAGATTCTGTCTTTCAATGTTTTCTGTCTGCAGTTGGTGAGCCTAGCGCGAAACGTTTAGTCCGATAGACTCCATAGTTTCATGTCTGCGATCGGCACAAGATTCTCTACATGTTGACCAACTATGATGACTAAAAGTTAAAACTGAGGAGAGAGAGACATTTGTTGGGGGGAAAATCACTGAATCGGACTCCAGCTCCATGGTTTTTTCATGGTTTCTCTCGACAGTTGGTAGATCACAGCCATCAATTTAAGTCCGATAGTCTCCATAGTTACATGTCTGCGATCGGCACAAGATTCCCTACATTTTGACCAATAATGAAGTCTGAAGAGTTAAAACTGGAGGAGAGAGAGCAATTTGTTTGAGAAACTTCCAGAGATCCGTACCACAGCCCCTCACTCTGTCTCCCACTCTAGCTCCGAACATTCCGCCACATACACACACATTGGAAAATCTGAGACGGTCTGAAAACGGGACGATACGTAAACTGGGATTCTGGAGAAACCGTGCTTGATATCTGAACGCCCATTCAGCCCAATAAACACCAAAGTCTTGTCTTTGGTTAAACTTGTAAACATGTTCTACGTTAAAGTATGGCGATGCAGCACGGTCCCAAAGAGAGGGAGTTTTGAGCGATGTTGAGAGATTTTCCGAACATTTCCCATTCAAGTCAATGAGAGATTTTTGCCGTATTTTTGCCGATTTCGGTAAAACACTCTCATTGACTTGAATGGGAAATGTTCGGGAAATCTCTCAACATCGCTCAAAACGCCCTCTCTTTGGGACCGTGCTGCATCGCCATACTTTAAGGTAGAAACATGATTACAAGTTTAAACCAAAGACAAGACTTTGGTGTTTATTGGCTGAATGGGCGTTCAGCATATCAAGCAACAGTTTCTCCGATCCACGTTGATCGTATCGTCCCGTTTCAGACCGTCTCAGATTTCCAATGTGTGTGTATGTGGCGGAATGTTCGGAGCTAGAGTGGGAGACAGAGTGAGGGGCTGTGGTACGGATCTCTGGAAGTTTCTCAAAAAATTTGCTCTCTCTCCTCCAGTTTTAACTCTTCAGACTTCAATATTGGTCAAAATGTAGGGAATCTTGTGCCGATCGCAGACATGTAACTATGGAGCGGACTTAAATTGAGGCTGTGATCTACCAAAACGTCGAGAGAAACCATGAAAAAAAACAGGGCTGGAGTCGATTCAGTGATTTTTTCCCCCAAACAAATGTCTCTCTCTCCTCCAGTTTTAACTCTTTAGTCATCATAGTTGGTCAACATGTAGAGAATCTTGTGCCGATCGCAGACATGTAACTATGGAGTCTATCGGACTAAAACGTTTCGCGCTAGGCTCACCAACTGCAGACAGAAAACATTGAAAGACAGAATCTGGCCCCTTCTCTGACAAAATCACCATAGCAACAGGTTCTGTTACTGAGAGGACAGAGGGAGGGGCTGCAGGACGATTTTTTTTCCTGAACAAATGTCTCTCTCTCCTCCAGTTTACAGTCTTCAGACGTCATTTTCGGTGAAAATGTAGGAAATCTTGTGCCGGTCGCAGATATCTAACTATGGAGTCTATCAGACTTAACGTTTTTGCGCTAGAATCATAGCAACAAATTCTGACAAACACACACCTATCATGACACTGTTCCGTGGAGACCGTGTTGACGAACTGCCTCCTTATTTTCATTTCCAGTGTGTGTGTGTGTGTGTGTGGGCCCCAATAGCAGGCACACTGATAAAATTTCTGCGGAATTTTCTAGTTACAATTATGCCAGCAGTTCATTTCAAAAAAGTTTGACTCAAAACGCCATTCCAGTGACAGCCTTTGTTATGCTTGATGCCAGCAGTGAACCAACTTGGTTAAGTAGGCCCATTTTGACTGTATTGACATTACAAAAGTCTCTCGTTAGCCTCTTGTATGCTACTTGTCCAAAATGACGCATGCGCGACTCAATTCTGCACTCAATAAGTTTAATTAACTGCGCCTTGCCAGTAAAGTGGACGAGAGCAGGCGGCAACAGCCGGGGGGGGACAAAAAGCTGCGGTAAAGTCGGACAGTTTCCAGCCGTTTTCAGGCTGAACAGGAAGTGACAAAAACACTGTTGTCCAATTCCGATTTAATAAAATATAATCAGACCCACATATCAACTTGTACACAGTTTCTAGCGGTTTTAATTATGACAGAGTTGCTCTCGAAATGTTCTACATGCAATCTGCTGCTGATTTTAATGAACAACAGACTGTAGATGATCGGTGATCTGATCAGATTTAGTCTCTCTGACTTCTTAACGTCACTATCAGCCACACAACAAGTCTTCAGTACAGAATAGGTCTTTAAATCAGACAAATAGCAATTAAAATCCCTCTAATTCAAAAACTATGAAAAGTTTATGTAAAACGTCATCATGTTGAGTCGATTGTGAACCAATCAAGTGTTAAATCAGCTGAG
>NC_045756.1:7013553-7023820 GCF_008692095.1 Etheostoma spectabile
TTCCCAGCATGCTCTGGGTCCGCCTGGTTCTTTTTTTAAATGCCATCTTTATTGCAAAAAATACAAAACAGAACACTAACAACACACAACCCTGTAAGCTTCCCCTGGCACATTTGTTTGTATATTATGTTTGTATTTTTTACTTTTGGTGGTTGTTAGTGTTCTTGTTTTGTATTTTTTGCATAAGATTGCATTTAAAAAAGAACCAGCGACCCAGAGCATGCTGGGAAACGCCGGCTTCTCAGCTGATTTAACACTTGTTGGTTCCAATCTACTCAACATGATGACGTTTTACAATAAACTTTTCATAGTTTTTTGAATTAGAGGGATTTTAATTGCTATTTGTCTGATTTAAGACCTATTCTGTACTGAAGACTTTTGTGTGGCTGATATGACGTTAAGAAGTCAGAGAGACTAAATCTTCAGATCACCGATCATCACGTCTTGTTTCTTAAAATCAGCAGCAAATTGCATGTAAAACATTTCGAGAGCAACTCTGTCATAATTAAACCGCTAGAACCTGTGTACAAGTTGATAGGTGGGTCTGTTTTATTTTATTAATAATCGGAATTGGAACACGGTTTTTTGTCACTTCCTGTTCAGCCTGAAAACGGCTGGAAACTGTCCGACTTTAACCGCAGCTTTTGTCCCCCCCCCCGGCTGTTGCCGCCTGCTCTCGTCCACTTACTGGCAAGGCGCAGTTAATTAAACTATTGGAGTGCAGAATTGAGTCGCGCATGCGTCATTTTGGACAAGTAGCATACAGAGGCTAACGAGAGACTTTTGTAATGTCAATACAGTCAAAATGGGCCTACTTAACCATGTTGTTCACTGCTGGCATCAAGCATAACAAAGCTGTCACTGGAATGGCGTTTGTTAGAGTCAATACTTTTTTTGAAACTGAACTGCTGGCTAATGTAACTAGAAATTCCGCAGAATTTTTTCAGTGTGCCTGCTATTGGGGCCCCCAACACACCACACCCACACACACTGGAATGAAAATAAGGAGGCAGTTCGTCACAACGTCCTCCACGGAACAGGTCATGATAGGTGTGTGTTTGTCCAGAATTTGTTGCTATGATTTCTAGCGCAAAAACGTTAAGTCTGATAGACTCCATAGTTAGATATCTGCGACCCGGCACAGATTTCCTACATTTTCACCGAAAATGACGTCTGAGACGTAAACTGGAGGAGAGAGAGACATTTGTTCAGGAAAAAAAATCGTCCTGCAGCCCCTCCCTCTTGTCCTCTCAGTAACAGAACCTGTTGCTATGGTGATTTTGTCAGAGAAGGGGCCAGATTCTGTCTTTCAATGTTTTCTGTCTGCAGTTGGTGACCTAGCGCAGAAACGTTTTAGTGCTCGATAGCCCCATATTTACAGTCTGCGATCGCCAGATTCTCTACATTGTTGACCAACTATGATGACTAAGAGTTAAAACTGGAGGGAGAGAGACTTTGTTTGGGGAAAAAATCACTGAATCGGACTCCAGCTCCCATGGTTTTTTTCATGGTTTCTGCTCGACAGTTTAGATCACAGCCATCAATTTAAGTCCGATAGTCTCCATAGTTACATGCTGCGATCGACAGCAAAATTCCCTACATTTGACCAATATATGAAGTCTGAAGAGTTAAAACTGGAGAGAGGAGGCACATTTTTTGAGAAACTTCCAGAGATCCGTACCACGGCCCCTCCTCTGTCTCCCACTCTAGCTGCCCGAACATTCCGCCACATACACACAACATTGGAAAATCTGAAGCGGTCTGAAAACGGGATACGATACTAAACTGGGAATTTCTGGAAACCGTGCTTGATATCTGAACGCCCATTCAGCCCATAAACACCAAAGTCTTGTCTTTGGTTTAAACTTGTAATCATGTTTCTACCTTAAAGTAGGCGATGCAGCACGGTCCAAAGAGAGGGCGTTTTTGAGCGATGTTGAGAGATTTCCCGCAACCTTTTCCCCTTCAGTCAATGAATTTTTTGCCGTATTTTTGCCGATTTCGGTAAAAACCACGCGGCAAATTCTGGTTGAAACTACTATCACACCCATTCCCAATCATACCCACATGTCGATGTAATGTGTTGCGGTGTTGGCAACGCTTTTGAGACTAGTACGGGACGAAATTTGGCGGAAGATGAGAGAATAACTAGACATTCCGCAGAAATTTTATCAGTGTGCCCTGCTATTGGGGCCCATCCCACACACACATTGGAAACGTCAGTGGAGTCAGTTGGTCAACATGGCCGCCAGGAACGTGTCATGATAGGGTGGTGTGTGTCTGAGCCGTTTCAATGTGTTTTATGGCATTGGTTCCCTAGCGTGAAAAACTTAAGTCTGATAGACTCCATAGTTACATGTCTGCGACCGGACAAGATTTCCTACATTTTGACCAAATGACTTCTGAAGAATTAAAACTGAAGAGAGAGACCAATTTGTTTGTTTCAGAGCATTGTCCTGCAGCCCCCCTCCCTCTGCCCTCTCAGTAACAGAACCTTTTTGCTATGTTGATTTACTCAGAGTAGCGCCAGATTCTTCTTTTCCATTGCTTTCTGCAGTTGGTGAGCCTAGCGCGAAAACGTTTTAGTCCGATAGACTCCATAGTTACATATCTGCGATCGGCACAATTTCCTACATTTTGACCAACTAGGATGATCTAAGAGATAGAACTGAGAGAGAGAGACATTTGTTTGGGGAAATCAATCTTGAATCGTGCCCCAGCTGCATGGTTTTTCTCATGTTTCTCTCGACAGTTGGTAGATCACAGCCATCAATTTAAGTCATCGTCCCCATAGTTACATGTCTGCGACTCGGCACAAATTCCTACATTTTGACCAATATGAAGTCTGAAGAGTTAAAACTGGAGGGGAGAGCAATTTTTTGAGAAACTTCCAGAGATCCGTACCACAGCCCCTCACTCTGTCTCCCACTCTAGCTCCGAACATTCCGCCACATACACACACATTGGAAAATCTGAGACGGTCGAAAACGGACGATACGTAAACTGGGATTCTGGAGAAACCGTGCTTGATATCTGAACGCCCATTCAGCCCAAAAACACCAAGTCTTGTCTTGGTTTAAACTTGTAATCATGTTTCTACTTAAAGTATGCGATGCAGCACGGTCCCAAAGAAGAGGGTTTTGAGCGATGTTGAAAGATTTCCTCCGAACATTTCCCATCAAGTCAAATGAGAGATTTTGCCGTATTTTTGCCGATTTCGGTAAAACCACGCGGCAAAATCTGGTTGAAACTACTACAACCCCATTCCCAATCAATACCCACATGTCGATGTAATGTGTTGCGCGTGTTGGCAACGCTTTGGAGACTAGTAGCGGGACAAATTTGGCGGAAGAATGAAGATCCTAGAACATTCCGCAGAAATTTTATCATGTGCCTGCTTGGGCCATCCACAAACACACACATGGGAAACGTCATTAGGATTCAGTGTCAACATGGCCGCAGGAAACGTTTCATGATAGGGTGGTGTGTCTGAGCCGTTTTCAATGTGTTGTATTGGCAGTTGGTTCCCTAGCGGGAAAAACTTTAAAGTCTGATAGACTCCATAGTTACATGTCTGCGACCCGGAACAAGATTTCCTAACATTTGACCAAAATGACGTCTGAGATTAAAAACTGGGAAGAGAGAGACCAATTTGTTTGTTTCAGAGCATTGTCCTGCAGCCCCCCCTCCCCTCTGTCCTCTCAGTAACAAGAACTGTTGCTATGGTTGATTTACTCAGAGTAGGGCCAGATTCTTTCTTTCATTGACTATATCTGCAGTTGGGTGACTAGCGCGAAAAGTTTTTGTCCGATAACTCCATATTACATATCTGCGATCGCACAAGATTCCCTACTTTTGACCACTGGATGTCTAAAGAGATAGAACTGGAGGAGAGAGAGACATTGTTTGTGAAATAATCATTGATCGTGCCCCAGCTGCATGGTTTCTCATGATTTCTCTCGACATTGGTATCACAGCCAACAATTTAAGTCCGACAGACTCCATAGTTAATGGTCTGCGACCGGAACAAGATTCCCTACATTTTTGACCATAATAAAGTCTGAAGAGTTAAAACTGAGGAGAGAGAGCATTTTGTTTGAGAAACTTCCAGAATCCGCCCCTAGACCCTCACTCGGTCCCCCACTCTAGCTCTGAACATTCCACCACATACACACACATTGGAAAATGAGACGGTCCTGAAAGGGGACGATACGTAGACTGGGATGGGAAGGGGAGTTTTGAGCGTTTCCCAAAGTATGGGACATTTTTGGCCGTTTTTGCTCGATTTCGTTAAAACCAGCGGCAAATCTTGTTGAAAGTCATAGCCCGCATTCCCGATCAAATACCCCCATTTCGGTTGTAATGTGTTGCGCGGTGTGCAATGCTTGGACTAGTATGGACAAAAAACAGGCGGAATAAATCATACTAAGTAGGGCAATAATAGTCATTGTGCGAGTGCTGCTATTACAGCACCACGGCACACTGATAATAAGTATGGCAATAATAGTCATTTGCCAATTGCTGCTTATGCAGCACATTGGCACCGAACTAGCATCAAACACAACAAAGGCTGTGACTTGAATGGTGATTTGTGCTAACGTTCAATCAAACAACTATAAGATAGCTACAATGTTTTTGAATATGATTCCCATCTTATGTTATTGTTTGCAATGAGAAAGCTTTATTATTTCATGATTTCACAAATTACATTCACAGTTCATGGAGTTTGGCCCCTCCACCACTGAAATTTCGCTTCAGTCTTCCCGAAAATGGCGGGTTCGGGCCTTTTTGCCACACACAAACTCTTACTCTGAATCACATCCACTGTGACACTGTAGACTTCCGGCACTAGCCGCAGGTGGGAAGAACGAGTCAATAGTTTCGCGTGCTCATTGTTGTGATATCGTCTTCCTTCCCCGCAGATTTTATGCATGCTTAATTATCTCTAGGACCCTCCCTCCAACATTAGACACTTACAGTGGCCATTCCCTGTCCTTCTCATCTCATTATTGGCCTGCCACAGATTTGTGGATACATTGACGTGCCCTTCCACACTAAACGTGGTGTGTAATATACTATAATATATATATATATATATATATTAGGCTGGCAAGTTAACGCGCTATTATCGCGTTAACTAATTGATTAACGCCGTCAATTTTTTTTATCGTGCGTTAACGCAGTGATTATTTCTTATTATTCGGTAAAGTTTGTTGCTCACAGGCTTTGTAAACACTGCAAAGTTGATTTTCTATCACCGGAGTACTTCAGACGAAATATCATATCACTGACAGTTGATACCGGCAAATCATTCAACGAAACAACAGCGTCTGTTTGGAGGCTTTTGACGGCTACGTTTATAGATGCAGCATGTGGTAAGTTTAGATAAACAAAGAAGCAAGAAGCTAACAAATGCCATAGCGACGGGATAGCTACAGACGGCAGGCCCATTAGGGTGGTGGAGGACATCGGTCTGTGAATCGCAACACATGGCAGGTATGAGTTCCCTCAACACGCACATCAAACTCCCGTTTGACATGAAGAAGACGCAAAAAGCGACCACGCTACAACAACACACACGCCGCTTTTCTCTCACTGGGGACTACTGGACTCACTAGAGGACTACTGGACTCACTGGGTACCATAATTATCTCGGAGTTACAGTGCTATACTGATAAAAGTGGCGCTGCATTCACGTGCTCTGACTGTAATGAAAACAGAGGAGAGACATTATGCTGAGACATGCGCGGGACACTTTATAGAAGTTGCACAGCAGTGGAATGTGTCAAATAAGTCACCACAGTTAGCACAGATAGTTATAATAGAAAATATGTAATATGATCGCTGCTGCGAGCCTTCCGCCTGATCATGTCCCCTGCTTTGCGCACGGTCTCCAGCGTTCTGTCACAGTGTCTCTGCTTAACAGCGCGTGGACAGTGTCCTTGCGAAGTGCAGAACAGTTGTGGGCACTCTAAACCCAGTCCAGCAAGTGCTGCAGAGTTAGAGCAACAACAGAAGAAACGTTGCAGAAGGAGTCGCTTATGCAACACGTTCCAACAGATGGAATTCAACTCTGGAATGATAATAACATGTTTATTACAATAATATTTTATTTGACTGCATTTTATATAATAAATGCTGGAAAGTTTGTTTCAGAACAAATGTTACGGCACTTTCGTCCTTGCAGACATTAATAAAAATGCACAAAACTACACTACTATTGAATGTCTTATTCATTTTGGCGATAATCGGGAAATTATGCGATTAATGTGATAAAAATTTTAATTCGCTGCCCAGCTCCAAAATATATATATAATATATATATCTATATATCTATATATATATATATATTATATATATCTATATATTAAAGTTAGTTGCAAAATGAAAACATGTCGTGTAGCAGTCTTGAGCCCTGCCTGAAGAACATATCTAGAACATACACCTAAAATAAAAAATAGGATAGTAATACAAGAACAAATATTGAAAAAATAAAAACATCAAGACATAACAATATTGTCTGTAACAACGTGTACATACAAGTATTTGCACCATAATTTTACTATTGCTAACTCTGCATAAAATGCAGAGTGCATTTTTTTTTCTACAGAAAATAGTTATGTTTTGATAGTTGATGATGGGCGGTGCTCTTCGACATATCAGTTTGATTTTCCTTTTCGCCACCGAGAGCATAGTTATCAAATAATAAGGCTATATATGCAATGGGAATTTACCTTGTTTAAATACCAGTGGTGCTTTACTGGCTGCATATTGTGTCAAAGTATATGATGATGTTTTGGATTTTTTAATGTCATGGGGTTCTGCAATGCTTTCTTACTGAAGTCCATACCAAATCAGTTCGAAACTTTCTCAGTTTCCGATCGGTGTCAGGGGAGAAGCTACTGCTATACCGCTACAGCGGGTGTTAGGTGTGTGTGACACCCAAAACTGTTAATTCAAACCGAATATTCTGGACGTGAAATAACAATACCTCCCAGGTATTCTTGTAAGTTCCTGTCTTATGAACCTGTGTCTGGAGAATGAAGGAAATTAGCTAATAGCAAATTATGTTTGGCTAGACATTATGGTGGTTGGTGTTTCAGCTTTACTTCAGATGTCCAGAAAAGTGATGTTGGTGAGGAACAGCAGATGGATCTCATCTGGACCAGGACGATGCCAGAGCCCCACACCTTAAAGAGGAACAGGAGGAGCTCACCGTCAGTCAGCCGAGAGCAGCTTCAAGGGCTGGAGGAGGCTGATATCACCAATTCACATTCATCCTGTCACTGTGAAGAGTGGAATATGATGAAGAGAAAACCTCAGTTCTCACACGTTAAATCAAATACAAACTGTAGAGTATGAAGACAGAAGCTGATGGAGGCGGACGTGGAGGACCAAACCAGACATTGACAGTTTGCATTTGCAAACCAGATGATGAATGACACAAGAAATGGAGACTCTCTAACCTGAGACGGATACATGCTGAATGGAAGGAGACAGAGAAACTCAGTCAGATTTAAACTCTATTAATAATGAGGTCCCTGTCTGTGATTCAAGAGATCAAGATCAAGAGAGACACAGGATCTCATACCGAAAAGAAACCAATTAGCTGCTCAATTTGGTAGCGTCTTTTTCAGTGAGTAGAAATTTACATAGACACATGAGATACACAACAGAGAGACCATTTAGCGCTCAGTCTGTAAGACAAACTTTTAGAGAAAGTGGACATTTTAAAGAATCACATGAATCCACACGGAGAGAGACCATTTATTTCTCAGTCTGTCAGAAAGCTTGTACGTAAGAGGAGGGTTAAAGAAACACTGAGAATTCACACGAGATAGACCTTTAGTTGCTCAGTCTGTAAGAAAGCTTTGACAGTGAGAGGAAGGTTAAATACAACATGAGATACACACAGGAGAAATAACCGTTCAGCTGCTCAGTCTGTAATGCAGTTTTTGCACAAAGTGGACATTTAAAGAAACACATGGGAACCAACACGGAGAGAGACCCTTTATGCTCAGGTCTGTAGAAAGCTTTTAGAGTGAGAGGAGTGTTAAATACACACATGAGAATCCCCACAGGAGAAGATCATTTTGCTGACTCAATCTGTAATAAAGCTTTTATAGAGAGAGCACGTTTAAGGCAACATGAGAATCCACACAGGAGAGAAACCATTTAGTTGCTCAATCGTAAAACGCTTTTACAGATAGAGAGCAGTAAAGAGACACATGAGAATCCACACTGGAGAGAAACCATTTAGCTGCCCTTTCTGTGAGAAAAACTTTTGCATTGAGTGGACCTTTACAGCAACCACAAGAGAACCCAACTGGAGAGAAACCATTAGCTGCTCAGTCTGTAACAAAGCTTTTACAGTGAGGGAAACTTTAAAGGCACACATGAGACTCCACTGGAGAGAGACCATTTAGCTGCTCTGTCTGTAATACAGGTTTATACAAAGAGGAACTTTAAGAACACATGAGACTCCACACAAAAGAGAGACCATTTAGATCCCCATTCTTTGTGAGAGGAACCTTTACAGTGAGGGACATTTACAAAGCGCACATGACATCACACTGAAGAGAAACAATTTAGCTGGCTCTGTCTGTAAGAAGCTTTTACAGCGAGTAGAACTTTACATAGACACATGTACAACCCACACAAGAAAGCCACTTACTGTGTGAAGTGGAGCTCTAGTCTATAAGGAGAGCAGAGAATCTCAGTCAGTCTCTACACTATATAGAGGAATACTCGGGTCATTAAAACATTAAATGTGATGGAATTTTGGATAGGATTTTGAAGGTGTTAATGTATGTGGATTATGAGGTTGAATGGGTTTGCTAATTGGCAATTTGCTATTAGTCATGAAAACTTCAAAACTTTGAAGTACCATGCACAAATACTACCATAACATGCTTCTCACCTTAGATATGGAGTTATTGAATGCTGTTTCAGAATGCAGAATTAACTGTTTAGCTAGCATTTCTAAAGCATGGTGGATACAACCCTGTTCATTGTTAATGAGAGTGGGTCAGGGAAGGTTAAGGCTGAATCTCATTTCTCTGTCTTACCCCCTTCCCCTCGTTTTTGTGCGTTCCCGGGAGACATAGTCGTGTCCCATTACCTATTACGACCGAGGGTCGGTGCGACCGAGGGCTGTATACCCATAGAACCAGTGAAGACGCGAGCTCACTTTAAAACACACAGCACAATGGCTTGCCACATGGACGCGGACTCACTTGTAAAACACAAAGCACAATGGCCGCCACACTCGACCAAGAAGTAAGAAGAGTATTTTCGGCTAAATAATGACAGTCTTGTTTTGTGGTCTATATAGTCCGAGTGCATATATACTTGCAACCAGTCCTAATGAAACTTTTTAAAAATGCTAGCTTGCAATGCTTACGCTAATGCTAACCGCTAACGTTGATTGCACACGTCCCGCATTTCTCTGCCTTGAATGGACTGTTAAATCGCGTAGGACCAGGGGGGGCAAACTTTTTGACTCCGGCGCCACAGTGAGTTCTCAAATTGACAGGTGGGCCAGGCCTGCCCCACCATAAACCTTCAATCCATTGCGCCTCAAAGCAGTAATGAAGCCGTTAACATACCTATTTAAGAGGGTTTGACCTTTAACAGGCCGACAAGCAAATTGCTTTATTTTATAACAGCCGAGAAAGCTCCCGTTACTCTCAGTGGGCACGTGTGTGGGTCACACCATTTTTCCATTGGGTACGTTTTTTTTGTGGCAATTTCCAGATGGATCGAGGTGTTGGTCAGTTAACTTGATCTGTGAGGTTTTTGTGTGATTTTTCATGACGCTGAACGTCTGCTCACACAAGTAAGTCGAGCCAAAAAATCGGCGCAGCTCTTTCTGTGCCGTCTCCGGAGTTGGAAGGGCTGTTGAGTGCAGCATAAAAGTATTCGGTTTTACGAGAGTTAAACTCTCCTTCAAGTGGAGAGTCCAGACTGAAGATCGATCAGTTCAGTTGCAGTCATGCAGTGCTGTTTCAGGGTGGTGAAGGACAGGACACCAGCGAAAAACTTGTCAATTTTTTTTCAAAATCAGGAACCGGCGGCGCATTCTCTGTGCAGGTTCATCCACAATTGGCTGAATCCTTGCATTCGGGTGGAGCACCTCTGCGTGGCTAGTGTGGGGGAAAGTGAGCGAAAGACTCAAATTTTGAAATTGGTTTCCATGAGAATAAGTCAGCTTGGATTTGAGCTCCTCACTTTATGTACATGTCGTACCAAACGATCTTTTCCCCCT
>NC_045756.1:7023845-7026060 GCF_008692095.1 Etheostoma spectabile
AAAAACTCTTGACACAATTATAGATGAGACCCAATCAGGCTTCATGGGGAATAGGCACATCTCTAACATATTAGACTAGTTTAGATATTCTTGACTACTCTGAATTGATTCTGAAGATGGCTTCATCCTCTTCTTAGATTCTATAAGGCTTTGATACAGTAGAACACCAATTTATTTTTCTGTCTTTAGAAAAATTTGGTTTTGGGGATTTTTTTTGCAAAGCAATAAAACTTTATATTTATGGCAACAGCTCTATCAAACTGAAAAAAGGGAACTTCCCCAAGATTAATCTAAACGTGGCATCGTCAGGGATGTCCGTTCCCCTTATCTGTTCTTACTTTGTGCACAAATTCTCTCAAATCATGTCGGTAACAGCATGTACAAGGAATGCTGTTGCGGGTAGGGATATTATCATCAGTCAGCTTGCTGACGATACCACCATCTTTTTGAAAATGCAAGCAGGTACCTGTCGCCATTCAAGTATTTAAACCAGTTCTCAGAGGCCTCCCGTCTATGCCTGATATTAATAAATGTGAGCTGCTACCTATAAGAGATTGTAATCTACAAACTATCTGCAACATTCCAATCAGGGAAAAGTTACATACTTAGGCATTATATCTCTAAAGATCAGAAAGTGAGATGTTCAGTAATTCTCTCCAATCATTAAAAAATTCAGAACAAATAAACCAGTGGCTGCAAAAGGGAATTATCTCTAAAAGGCCAGTGTTACTTACCAAAGCGGAAGGGATATCCCCGCTCACATATGCAGCTCTCTCGTTACACTGGACAGAACATTTGTAAGATATTGATAGAATGCTTTTGATTTCATCTGGAAAAATCGTACCATTATATCAAAAGAAGTGTTGTCATGAATAATTATAATCTGGCGGGCTAACTTTTTGGACTTCAGTACTAAATAACACTTATAAGATTAACTGGGCTAAGCATTTTCTTAAAAACCCTGTCTCAATCGGAATTTTATTCCCACATATATATCTCTCGCTTTGGTGGTCTAAGTTATTTTGAACTGTAACTATAATGTAGACAAAATCCCTGTAAAACTGTCCACCTTCCACAAGCAGGTCCTTTGCATGATGTCTAATTTACAAGACTAACTTCTCACTCACAGATACCTATCTGGAATAACAAATAAAACAAATCACTCTTTTTTGAGAGTTGGGTATTAATCAGATATCGGCTGGTGGATCAGCTGTTTAATGGAGAGGGGCAACTTCTCACTTACAGTGAGGTTTTATTCAAATATAACATTCCTGTTACGCCGAGAGAATTCGCAAATGTATTGACGCCATTCCATCAGGCACAAAAATGCGTGTCAGATTTGCTGGTAGACTTCCTCTACCTCTGTCTCCTCCCCGATGTTGGTGAATCACCAGTCGGAAAAATCTGTTTTTCCCAACTTCCTCGAAATAATAAGAACGTCCGTGCTTTATTTCAGAGAGAAATTGTTTCAACTCCAATGTTACAGTTTATTGGAACCGATTGTGTAATGAATTGACTGGAAAAAGGTTGGATGATTCCTCACAAATACCTGATAGTGAACAAGGTGAAAGAAGTGTCGTTAGAAAAATTCACAGAAGAACCCGCAATATTACATGCTAAAATTTAAGAGACATCAATGCAAACTGTTCTTTCTGTGAAGATCACCAGAAACTGTTTACACCCTTTTTGGTATGTTTCAACTCCAGAATTTGGACACCTCAGCAGATTTACATGACAGATCTATAAAGACTTTCCCTATTATGGGAAAAAGTTGTATTTTTGTTTTTTATAGAACTCAAAGTAAAGAAAAGTGTTTTTTTATTATAAATTTTTAATCCTTTTGGCCAAATTTCATATTCACAAATGTAATCAGTTCTAAAAAACTAATTTTATTATTTTTTTCCATGATGTTGTGCATATGTAAATCTGATCTCGGGCTTCCATAACAAAAAGGCAGCTAAAACTGTCAGCATATGGTCTCCCTTATCTCTTAGTGACCTTTAAGCTTCCCTGGCAAATTGTGATTTTTGGTTATAGATTTATGTTGTATTTTGTACTGAGCTTAAAGGTCACTAGAGAGATAAGGAGGACCATATGCTGACAGTTTTAGCTGCCTTTTTGTTATGGAAGCCCGAGATCAGATTTACATAATGCACAACATCATGGAAAAAAATAATAAAATTAGTTTTTTAGAACTGAATTTACATTTGTGAAT
>NC_045756.1:7026070-7036412 GCF_008692095.1 Etheostoma spectabile
GCCAAAAGGATTAATAAATTTATAATAAAAAAACATCTTTTCTTTACTTTGAGTTCTATAAAAAACAAAATACAACTTTTTCCCATAATAGGGCAAAGTCTTTATAGATACTGTCAATGATAAATCTGCTGAGGTGTTGCCAAAATCTTCTGGAGTATGAACAATACCAAAAAAGGTGTAAAACAGTTTCTGGGTGATGCTTCACGAGAACAACAGTTGCAGTTGATGTCTCTTTTAATTTTATCATGTAATGATTGGCATGGTATATCTTTGAATTATTCTAACGACACTTCTTTCACCTGGTCACTATCAGTATTTGGAGGAGCATCCAAAAACCTTTTTCCAGTCAATATCATTACCAAATCGTTCAATCAACTGTAACATTTGAGTTGAAACAATTTCTCTCGAAATAAAGCACGGACGTTCTTATTATTTCGAGGAAGTTGGGAAAACAGATTTTTTTCCCGACTGGGTGATTCAGCCACATCGGGGAGGAGACAGAGTAGAGGACGTCTCCCCAGCAAATCGAACAAGCCATTTTTGTGCCTGATGGAATGGCTCAATACATTTGCGAATTCTCTCGCGTAACAGGAAATGTTTTATATTTATAACTCACTTAAATTTGAGAAGTTGCCCCTCTCCATTAAGCAGCTGATCCCACCAGCCGAATCCTGATTAAGGACCCAACTCCAAAAAAGATGATTTGTTTTATTTTTGATTCCAGATTAGGTATCTGGAGTTGATAAGTTAGTCCTTTAAATAGACATCATGCCTAAGGACCTGCTTGTGGACGGGACATTTTTTACAGGAGGTTTGTCTACTGTATAGTTACTTCAAAATAAACTTTAGGACCACCAAGCGAGAGAATATATATGGGGAATAAATTCCAGATTGAGACAGGTTTTTACGAAAATGCTTAGCCCAGTTAATCTATAAGTGTTATTTAGAGTACTGAAGTCCAAAAATTGAGCCCCCAGATTCATAATTATTCATGCCACCCTTACTTTTGATAAATGGTACATTTATGCCAGATGAAAATCAAAGCCTTCTATCATATATTTACCAATGTTACTGTCCAGTGTAACAGAGAGAGCTGCATATGTGAGCGGGATCTCCCTTCCGCTTTGGTAAGTAACACTCGGCCTTTTAGAGATAAGTCCCTTTGTCACACTGGTGTATTTTGTTCTGAATTTTTTTAATGATTGGAGAGAAATATTACTGACATCTCCCTTGTCTGATCTTTCGAGATATAATCTAAGTATGTTAAACTTCTCCCCTGATTGGAACTGTGCAGAGAGTTTGTAGAGTACAAGCTCTTATAGGTATGCATGCTCACATTTAATTAAATTCAGGCATAGACCGGAGTCCTCTGAGAACTGGTTTAATACGGAACTGGCGACAGGGTACCTGGCTTTGCATTTTGCAAAAAGATGGTGGTATCGCGCAAGCTGACTGATTTATAACTCTCCCTCCCCCAACAACAGTCCTTGTACAAATGCTGTTACCGACATGAAGTTTAAAATTGTGCCCAACGTAAGAACAGATAAGGGGAATCGGACATCCCTGACGAATGCCCACGTTTCAGATCAATCTTGGGGAGTTCCCTTTTTCAGTTTGATAGACTGTTGCCATTAATATATAAAGGTTAATTGCTTTGCAGACAACAATCCCCAAAACCACATTTTTCAAAGAAGAAAAATAAATTGGTGTTTACTGTTCAAAGTCTTATAGAATCTAAGAGAAATGAAGCCATCTTCAGATAACAAAAAGGTTCCAAAAAAGAGTAGTCAAGAATATCTCAAACCTATCAGATTTTAGAGATGTCTATTCCCCATGACGCATGAATTGGGTCTCATCTATAATTGTGTCAAGAGTTTCTTATTCTCTTGTCAAACCTCGAAGCTATAATTTTTGGTAATCAGTTTTTAGCAGACAGATGGTCTCCAGCTATCAATAAAACACGTCTTTCCTAGGTTGGAGCATGTTATCAGCCCTTGAGTGAAGGCGAGAGGAAGGGCTTTTCTCTCATACTCTCCATAAAGTACCTATATAAAAAGGGCTACAGGGGTATCTTGAGAACACTTTGTAAAACGCTGCAGTTAGACCGTCCAGGCAGCGGGATTTATTTTTTTTGAGTAAAGTGATCAAATCATTGCCCTCTGTCCTGTAGAGGGTTGTCAATACTCGCTGTCTGCCACATTACCTTTCCACATTACTCAAACTCTTTACAGAGTTAAGAAATTGAGACTAACTTCTTCATTATATTTTGAGCTGTATAATTGCTATAAATCTTGAACAAAAGTCGGAAATTATTTTAGCGGCATCCGTCAATGAGCCATTATAATTTAAGTTATGGATAGATTGATTTTGGCTCTGTATCTTTCAAGTCGAAAAAATATGCAAATTTTGCTACCCCTCCTCCAGCCTCTCTTCCTGCCGTACAACGGCTCCCTCCTCAGCTTTTTGTCGATATAGTCTCTAATTTGTTTTTGAATTGCAAAAGAGAATGTAGCCGCCTCTGAAACTTCCCAGGGGGCCTTTGGAAAAATGAAGAAATTTTTACTATATTTCCATCTCTTCTTCTCTTTTAGCTTGGGCAACTTAGGTTCCTAATGTCTTAAGATTGTCCCCGACTCAAACTTAAATCGTTTTTCCCAGTTAGTGTTGGTAGTTTTTCTTTTCCTAGCTTGCGAAAAAAGATTATTAACCTAAACTTTTAAAGACTTTACAGTAATATAAAGACCTTATTGATGATGTGTTTTTAAAATGAGCACAAGTTAAAGTAGAACCTATGTAACCACTATTATATATCTCTCTGTTATGTTATATATACAAATATATAATGAGGTCTTAAAAAACATGCTGTTTTCAGCTAGCGGTTTAGCCGAATTAGTCTGTAGCTAAACAACGTTGCTTTCCGTGGAGGCTAACAGCGACGCTACTGGGGAAAACGATTCGTGCAGTGCCGTAAATTCCTTTAAATCCTCGTACATCATGAGTATCATCTCGCTTTGCGCGAACCTAATGCACATGCGTCAGACGATCGTGCAGCCAGGACGATCGTGTACTGACAGCGCGCGCCTGCGTCTCAGAACTACGGCCGCCTTGCTCTCCATGATATGTCGTGCTCACGGTGCATGAACGTCAGAGCAGTCCGGGATCAGGGCGACACAAATCTAACCGTCATGCAACGGGCGACAGACGGCCGGTGATCATTCTGCGCAAGACCTGCGCATCTCGAACCGACCTATTGGACTCCTCGTTAACGGAACACGGTGAATCGATTCTGCGCAGAGCTGTCTCATCTCGACCGAGCCTTAATCTTTACCTCGTCTTGGGTGATAGACGTTGCTGAATCCCACACGTGAAGCCTGTCGTCAAACGGGATTTTTCTGCGCTCATATCTGCGCTTCAGGAGCAGCCTTCCGCTAACAGTCCTGAGAAATGGTTTAGCTCACTTTGCTTAGCCTCATTAGCACAGCAGTAAAACAACCTTCTCCTCGCCGCTCTCCGTTCCAGTTTTTATACCGCCTCGGCAGCTGTTCCGGTGGTCGCCATGTCCTGTATCAAGCTACTCCTCGGGGTTTCGCTGGCCGTTATTTTGGTTCTGGCTAACGGCTTTCTCGCCGCTGACTGTCCGGGCTTTAGGTCGGTAAACAGTCGTCGTTGTCGTCTTCTCTTCTTCTGTAAGACTCGGAGTGTTCTTCTTCTTCTGTCATCCAGCACCTAGACAGTGTTACTACTGCAGTGCGCCGCCTGCTGGTGATGAGGACAGGGGTTAACCTCATGGTTGTTTAACCCTCTTTTGTCCACATGTTGTCCTATATATCCAGTTTCCTTTAATAACAGGATTTGATTCCAACGAACGTTCTTTGGCAAGAACAAAATCTCACTTTCATGCACTTTTGGGCGTCTCTTCAATGTTTTATAAGCATTTGAAACAATTGCCGTGGTTTTTGAACTATTGTGGAGTAAAAGTTGACATATTTCCAGTCCTGTGTAACATTAAAATGATGTTAAGTGCCACACTATAATAATATCAATACTATTATATTGTACAGTTTACTGCAATACGGACGTACTAGGGGTCATACAATGGGACTTCTGGGTAACTGTCCACTACGTATGTTGGTTCCTTTAGCAGCTGGTAAAGTGTTTCAAATATAGTTAAGTACGAAGGCCTTCTTACTTGAATTTTATCTACTTATATAACTGGTGATTAGACAGAGGTTATATATTCACCAAAACATGTTTGTAGTTTCATTCATTCTTTGATTTGTTATTTACCTCCCGGGTGTTTGTCGACTTTGCGTGTATGTGTGTTCGACGTTACTGCGTGATGACGTATTCACGCGTGCGTGCGTGGCTCAGGTCAGAGCCGTTTCCACATGGCCGGGGTACGTAGTGATGTTGAGGATTTTCGGCGCTCTTCTGATAAAAGGTGTATAAAATTTATGAATTGTTACTTAAATGAGGACAAATAACTGGAATTATTTTCTTTGTAATATCCACGTGTCCCCGTGTGAGCTCTCAGTGGGTTGAATCGCCGTCCGACACGCTCGCTGCAAAATGCGTCGTGTAGGTCCTTAAATTTCCGCCTACCTGCTGAAGCAAAATCTGGAGGATCAGGCTTTCTATTAGTTGTGAAATAGCTCAGAGAGACGGATGGAGTTTTTTTATTATTCAAAATTCTGGACCTGAAAAGACACGGACGGGTCTTTTTTCTCAACTACAGGGTGGGGAGAACTCAGAGACGGCGCTAGACGGACGTAACCGTCATAGGATGTGGCAGTTTCGGAGAAAGTCAGAAGTCCTTTAACATGACTCGCTCTACATTGACCACTCCAAGTTTTTCACCACCGAGTAAGCGGATGGTCGCTATTAGATGTTTTTGAATAGAACAGATATCGTGTTGTCATTTCAGTTACCACAAAATTGGAGTTTTTCCTAGTGCAAAAACTCTTTTTATTTTGATCCAGGTCTCAAATTTGATTTTGTCAGGTCTTCAAAGGGTGTTCCCGTCGTCATTTCCACACACCGGCTGACCGGAAAGGAAAACATCGATTTGATAATTTGCAGTACAAGTAGAGTCTCGAGTTACACAGATTACTTATCAGTTACAAGTCCTGCATTCACATTCCTTAGTAATAGTACAAAAGTATTATCAAATAGACTTAAAGCACCAAAGTAACAGTTGCTCATTATCAGTGGTAATATCGCTTATTTTATTGGATTGTTTTAAAATCCAATATTGTGTTAATAAATGAAATAAAATGTTTTTATTTAAATCCGTCCCTACGTGTACATAAGGATTTTCTACTAAGGGTTAAAGGTATACAAACTGTAAAGTTTTCCTTCAACATGAAGTCTTTAAAGCCTTGAATTTTAAGTACCCCTCCAGGTCACGCTCCCTGCAAAACACGTGTTAGGTCTTAAATTTCAGTCCGTTATGGTCTTAAAATGTCTTTTTGAAATGGTTTTAATGGACTTACTAAAACCTGCAAGAACCCTGACCGACATAAGTTTATAAAAGATGGCTAAGGTTTGTGTGCTAAAGCAATTCGAACTGCAGTCCAGCATGATGTTACGGCGCATCGTGGATTCTAGTCAAAGATTTATGAACTATTTATTGCAAAAAAAAACGGACTACATAACAAAAAAACCCATGTACATCCTTAACAACCCATACTAAAAGGTTATACCGATGAGTAAATACAATTGGTGGTTCAACAGATAAAATACCTACACTTGAATGTTCATTCAAGGCTAAAATGTATCAACAATTTCACCTTAAAACTATACTGTGATCCAGTCCGTAAAGTATATTAAAATCAACCCTGTTAATCCTCCTGAATGACCCCTGTAATCCCGATTACCCAAGGCTGTCAAAAATGAATTCCTATTAATTTTGTTGATTTAGATTCTTGTTAATTTTAAGTTTTTTAATCTTGTTTTTTTTGATCCTGTACGTTGAACGACATTTTTCAGTATCCATGCCATGCCTGTGTTATTCCTTAGTCACACCTGAACAGATCTGTCATTCAAACAACCCACCCCAGAGAAGTAGAATACGATTTTACATTTTTTTGTCAACTGGGGTTTGTTTATTTTATTTTGAGGCTTTGGTCTGCCCCCAACGTTTTACAATGCTTGTGGGGGAAAGGAAATTGTTTACGGTCTTTTCGTATTTTTTCGTCTTTTTGTGATTCCAGTTGTATTTGATGTTGCCGTAACCGTGACATGTTGTTTATCCAACTAGCAAATTGAGCAATTCAAGTTAAATGACACTGGGCAACACTGCCTTTAAATTTTCATAAAATTAGATTGAGTTTTTAGAATGGAAGTGTACTATAACTCTAGCTACAACTCCGCGTTGAGTTGTGCTCAGTACTGTATGATGGACTTTGGGTCCTGGTATAAAGCAAATGATTAATTATAACCCTGCCGTCCTTATCGGTGTATTAAGCGTAATTATCAAAGTATTTTTATGCTTAGACATTACTGGTTCGTTGGTGTTTCAGCTTTACCTCAATGTTCCATAAAAGTGATTTTTGGTGAGGAACATCAAGTATGGAGTCCTCAGTTCTGGACCAGGAGCGAGCACAAGCCCCCCCACACTTAAAGAGGACGCAGGAGGATGCCACGTCATTCCAGACCGAGATCAAATCAAGGCTGGAAGGGCTGATATCACCAGTTCACAACTTCACTCTGTCCACTGTGAAGATGGAAGTATGATGACAGAAAAACCTCATTTCTGCACTCGTATCAAAGTACACAACTTAGACATGAATGAACAAAGTCTGATGAGCTAGCTGTGGAGGACCAATCCAGCCATGACTCCGATCCGATACACCTTTACAACCCATACTGATGCTTAGACGGAGACTCTTCTGAACCTGACCGACTGACTACAGTGCTGATTGGAAAAGACGGGAGAACCCAGTCAGGTTGAAACTCTCGTCCAGTCCCTGTCACTGATGTCAAGCTGTATTAACTAGTGAAAAGAGTGTGAACAAACTTGCACCAGTGGCCTTCTGAAAAGTAACATGAATCTTTACAAGAGTGAACCATTTAGACGCTCATTCTGTAGACAGCCTTTATAAGAAGTGGACATTTTCTCGAACACATGAGAAACATGCGAACCCACAAAGGAGACAACCGTTAGCTGTTTCCTCTGTAAGAAAGATTTCATACAGAAAGGACATTCACAAAGCCCACAATCTAAGAAACCCCCAGGGAGAAAAGATTTGCTGTGCAGGGTGCAAGAAATCTTCACAGCGAATGGACGTTTAACCTACCCATGAGAGTCCGCACCGGGATGATTGGAGGATGAAATAATAATAATAATACATTTTATTTACAGAACGCCTTCTTGCACTCAAGACGTATAAACCAGGGAGGCTGCGCAGCGTTGCAATGACATCTTTTACAGAAAATGGAAAACTTACGGAACATATGATAATCCACCAGAAAAAATCTTTGCGCTCTCTGCAAGAACACTTTCACAAAAATTGGAACCTTTTAGGAGCATCCCATTAGCAGACTTGTTGGTTGGAGAGCATCTGGAGAGAGGTAAATTATGATCCTTTAAGTATGTTACGTTCCTAAAAAATTTAAAATCCTAAATGACGTTTTGTTTTACAAATGTCTGGCTAATAGGCTCCTGTGGTTCTTGGCCTCTGCTGCGTTTTGCATATGTCTCAATTTCAGTGTTTTTAACTGGTACGTTTTTGTCAGCATATCAGCCCTAACGTCTACTTGATGGTGTCTCTGCGCTCGGGAGAGACCTATGAGCGACGACACTCTCGTGTTGACAGCAATAGGCTATGGAAGGTCTCTTTTATAGTTGGAAAGTACAAACAACTTTTCACCCCCTCGTATGTCTTCGCCTCCTCACCTGAGACCGGCTCTGTTTCGGCCAGGGGCTGGAATCCAAGAAAAGACCCGGATGAGAAGGGCTGCGAGCTGGCGCGTCAAGTCAAGATGCGGCGCCTATTCCTGGATGGGTGTGCAGCTGGCCTCGTGCTGGGAGCGGGGCCCGGTGGTTGCGGCCGTCTCTTCTCTCTCTCTCCCCCCTCCAACTGCGGGAAGATGCTTCCACCGCAGCCTTTTGATGTCTCCCCCCCGTTGGGGGGTGAGCCCTGTCCCCCGGCGACGTGCGTTGGGGCTGCGGCCTTCCTGACCGATGGTACTGTGTCTGTCGACCACGATTGCCCGCTCGCCGAGACTGGAGATCACTTGACCGTGTCGCCTGTTTGCGGTCTGTTCCGTCCGTTGTTTGGATGCTGCCGCCTCTCACCCGTCCCGGTTTTGCCCTCCATGCTCTTCCATTTCTAAATCAAGCTTTTATTCTTAAGACTTTTACATGAAATATGGATTGCATGTTTCTTGACTGAAAACGTTGCAAAGGAAAATGAGTTTTTTCACTGCAATACTCTTCCTGTCGCTGCGCGTTACGGGACGCCCCGCATGGCAACGCCGTGGTTGGGCTGCTGTTGTCATCGTGACAGATTCACATGTGATCATAACTCAAAGTTTTTCCCCTCTTTGATCTCAGATGCTCAAATTGGTATGTTTAACACATTGTTTGTGTGTTAATTTAACCGTCCTCCAGGGCCCCGGCTGTGTTTTTCTTACCTATTTTACATGACTTTTTACATCGATCATCACACTGGAGAGGGTCCTAATTATTGGGACTTTAACCTGCACATTGATGACTATTGCGTTAACACAGCTACGGAATCTTTATCCCTCACTGGACTTCGTTTAATTTTACTCACATGTTACAGCCGACACACAGTAAGTCATACCCTAGACCCTTTCTTCCTCTTGGTCCGTGAATAGTAATGCTCGGGTAGAAGATGTTCATGTGATGATCATAGCTTGTGTTCTTTGCATTAACTTTCTCGGGACTCTGCCCCTGGGAATAGGGCTCAAAGGCATTGTCACCTGATGCTGTTGAGAGGTTTCTGCCTTTTTGATCCTTTTTCCGATGGAGGCTAGTAGATTTTGATTGTTTATGCCATCGTTAATAATCATGCTTAGCCTTTTAGATAAGTGGCACCATTGCAATTAAACATCGTCGCCAAAAAACCTTCCTGGTTGATGAAACTAATCCAGAGTGTTAAGAGAAATGTAGAAAAAGGTGAACGTCGATGGAATCTTCTAAACTCGAGGTTCAAGGCTTCATCTGCGAGAACTAATAGCTGACCTTACATGGAAATCTAAGGAAATGCGGAACTCGCTGCGTTTCTCAGCTGAATCCGCGCAGAAGCAAAGAGCCAAAAGTCGTGTGACACTATAAATGCATAGTTTCTGCCGTCTGCCCCTCAAGCAACGTGTCCATCAATCGACGGTAATGAATGTCTCCATTTCTTGTAAGTAAAGATCAGAGCTGTTAGGACAAACATCCCAAGCCATCACTTACCAGAACGTTTACATGTGATTTGGCTTCTGCTCAGTCCTTGGTCGTATTTTAAACCTGTGACAGTAAGGACACACTTCTTTGCTACATACCTTGAAAACTACGTCTTGTCCTAGGGATGTTCTCCTACTGTGCTATTTTGTCAAGCATTTGATCTATTGCCCTAGTATGTGGAAATGCTCAATACCTCACTTCTGGGTCCGGTCCGTGTGTGTTGAAACCATCGTTGTAAGCCTGTACTTCAAACCACCTGATGCAGTTACAACCTACTAGCTACCGCCGAGAGCCCACGCTGCCATGCAGGCAAAAAGCTAGAACAAGTTGTAGCCGAACAACTACCCTTTTCTTAGAAGTACAACGACTTTTTTGACCATTCAGTCCCTGGTTTTCGTAAAAACATTCCACCGACCTGCCCTACTTAAGTTTCTAGTGATATTCTGATGTCAGCTGATTCTAAAGAATTCACAGTTCTGGTTCTCTTGACGTTCCATCTGCTTTTGCTCTGTTGATCATAATATTATGATACATAGACTCGTGATCTGTTGGATGTCGGGATCAGTTTTAAAATTGTTTTCATCCTATCTTTCGTGTAGAAGTTTTAGTGTTTTTTAAACCAGATTCATGTCTTAAACTGCAGGGTTGTCAGTGGGGTACCTCAAGGGTCCTGTCTTAGGACCCATCCTTTCCTCTTGTTATATACTCCGCTCAGGCACAATAATTGTCATCAGTGACCTCTCGTACCATCTGTACTCGATGATTATTCCAACTTACGCTCGTTCACGAAACCTGAGTTCCATACATTGTCCTTCCTTAACTAACTGCTTGACTAGGTAAACCGTGGGTTATGTGACAACTTTCCACTTCTGGACTCAGTAAACAGACGCTGATTATTGCCCCTTGAAGAGTAAAATCCCTCTT
>NC_045756.1:7036437-7046381 GCF_008692095.1 Etheostoma spectabile
TTGAAACAATTTCTCTCTGAAATAAAGCACGGACGTTCTTATTATTTCGAGGAAGTTGGGAAAAACAGATTTTTCCGACTGGTGATTCAGCCACATCGGGGAGGGAGACAGAGGTAGGAGGAAGTCTACCAGCAAATCTGAACAGCATTTTTGTGCCTGATGGAATGGCGTCAAATACATTTGCGAATTCTCTCGGCGTAACAGGAATGTTATATGTTGATAAAAACTCACTGTAAGTTAAATTTGAGAAGTTGCCCCTCTCCATTAAGCAGCTGATCCCACCAGCCGAATCCTGATTAAGGACCCAACTCCAAAAAAGATGATTTGTTTTATTTTTGATTCCAGATTAGGTATCTGGAGTTGATAAGTTAGTCCTTTAAATAGACATCATGCCTAAGGACCTGCTTGTGGACGGGACATTTTTTACAGGAGGTTTGTCTACTGTATAGTTACTTCAAAATAAACTTTAGGACCACCAAGCGAGAGAATATATATGGGGAATAAATTCCAGATTGAGACAGGTTTTTACGAAAATGCTTAGCCCAGTTAATCTATAAGTGTTATTTAGAGTACTGAAGTCCAAAAATTGAGCCCCCAGATTCATAATTATTCATGCCACCCTTACTTTTGATAAATGGTACATTTATGCCAGATGAAAATCAAAGCCTTCTATCATATATTTACCAATGTTACTGTCCAGTGTAACAGAGAGAGCTGCATATGTGAGCGGGATCTCCCTTCCGCTTTGGTAAGTAACACTCGGCCTTTTAGAGATAAGTCCCTTTGTCACACTGGTGTATTTTGTTCTGAATTTTTTTAATGATTGGAGAGAAATATTACTGACATCTCCCTTGTCTGATCTTTCGAGATATAATCTAAGTATGTTAAACTTCTCCCCTGATTGGAACTGTGCAGAGAGTTTGTAGAGTACAAGCTCTTATAGGTATGCATGCTCACATTTAATTAAATTCAGGCATAGACCGGAGTCCTCTGAGAACTGGTTTAATACGGAACTGGCGACAGGGTACCTGGCTTTGCATTTTGCAAAAAGATGGTGGTATCGCGCAAGCTGACTGATTTATAACTCTCCCTCCCCCAACAACAGTCCTTGTACAAATGCTGTTACCGACATGAAGTTTAAAATTGTGCCCAACGTAAGAACAGATAAGGGGAATCGGACATCCCTGACGAATGCCCACGTTTCAGATCAATCTTGGGGAGTTCCCTTTTTCAGTTTGATAGACTGTTGCCATTAATATATAAAGGTTAATTGCTTTGCAGACAACAATCCCCAAAACCACATTTTTCAAAGAAGAAAAATAAATTGGTGTTTACTGTTCAAAGTCTTATAGAATCTAAGAGAAATGAAGCCATCTTCAGATAACAAAAAGGTTCCAAAAAAGAGTAGTCAAGAATATCTCAAACCTATCAGATTTTAGAGATGTCTATTCCCCATGACGCATGAATTGGGTCTCATCTATAATTGTGTCAAGAGTTTCTTATTCTCTTGTCAAACCTCGAAGCTATAATTTTTGGTAATCAGTTTTTAGCAGACAGATGGTCTCCAGCTATCAATAAAACACGTCTTTCCTAGGTTGGAGCATGTTATCAGCCCTTGAGTGAAGGCGAGAGGAAGGGCTTTTCTCTCATACTCTCCATAAAGTACCTATATAAAAAGGGCTACAGGGGTATCTTGAGAACACTTTGTAAAACGCTGCAGTTAGACCGTCCAGGCAGCGGGATTTATTTTTTTTGAGTAAAGTGATCAAATCATTGCCCTCTGTCCTGTAGAGGGTTGTCAATACTCGCTGTCTGCCACATTACCTTTCCACATTACTCAAACTCTTTACAGAGTTAAGAAATTGAGACTAACTTCTTCATTATATTTTGAGCTGTATAATTGCTATAAATCTTGAACAAAAGTCGGAAATTATTTTAGCGGCATCCGTCAATGAGCCATTATAATTTAAGTTATGGATAGATTGATTTTGGCTCTGTATCTTTCAAGTCGAAAAAATATGCAAATTTTGCTACCCCTCCTCCAGCCTCTCTTCCTGCCGTACAACGGCTCCCTCCTCAGCTTTTTGTCGATATAGTCTCTAATTTGTTTTTGAATTGCAAAAGAGAATGTAGCCGCCTCTGAAACTTCCCAGGGGGCCTTTGGAAAAATGAAGAAATTTTTACTATATTTCCATCTCTTCTTCTCTTTTAGCTTGGGCAACTTAGGTTCCTAATGTCTTAAGATTGTCCCCGACTCAAACTTAAATCGTTTTTCCCAGTTAGTGTTGGTAGTTTTTCTTTTCCTAGCTTGCGAAAAAAGATTATTAACCTAAACTTTTAAAGACTTTACAGTAATATAAAGACCTTATTGATGATGTGTTTTTAAAATGAGCACAAGTTAAAGTAGAACCTATGTAACCACTATTATATATCTCTCTGTTATGTTATATATACAAATATATAATGAGGTCTTAAAAAACATGCTGTTTTCAGCTAGCGGTTTAGCCGAATTAGTCTGTAGCTAAACAACGTTGCTTTCCGTGGAGGCTAACAGCGACGCTACTGGGGAAAACGATTCGTGCAGTGCCGTAAATTCCTTTAAATCCTCGTACATCATGAGTATCATCTCGCTTTGCGCGAACCTAATGCACATGCGTCAGACGATCGTGCAGCCAGGACGATCGTGTACTGACAGCGCGCGCCTGCGTCTCAGAACTACGGCCGCCTTGCTCTCCATGATATGTCGTGCTCACGGTGCATGAACGTCAGAGCAGTCCGGGATCAGGGCGACACAAATCTAACCGTCATGCAACGGGCGACAGACGGCCGGTGATCATTCTGCGCAAGACCTGCGCATCTCGAACCGACCTATTGGACTCCTCGTTAACGGAACACGGTGAATCGATTCTGCGCAGAGCTGTCTCATCTCGACCGAGCCTTAATCTTTACCTCGTCTTGGGTGATAGACGTTGCTGAATCCCACACGTGAAGCCTGTCGTCAAACGGGATTTTTCTGCGCTCATATCTGCGCTTCAGGAGCAGCCTTCCGCTAACAGTCCTGAGAAATGGTTTAGCTCACTTTGCTTAGCCTCATTAGCACAGCAGTAAAACAACCTTCTCCTCGCCGCTCTCCGTTCCAGTTTTTATACCGCCTCGGCAGCTGTTCCGGTGGTCGCCATGTCCTGTATCAAGCTACTCCTCGGGGTTTCGCTGGCCGTTATTTTGGTTCTGGCTAACGGCTTTCTCGCCGCTGACTGTCCGGGCTTTAGGTCGGTAAACAGTCGTCGTTGTCGTCTTCTCTTCTTCTGTAAGACTCGGAGTGTTCTTCTTCTTCTGTCATCCAGCACCTAGACAGTGTTACTACTGCAGTGCGCCGCCTGCTGGTGATGAGGACAGGGGTTAACCTCATGGTTGTTTAACCCTCTTTTGTCCACATGTTGTCCTATATATCCAGTTTCCTTTAATAACAGGATTTGATTCCAACGAACGTTCTTTGGCAAGAACAAAATCTCACTTTCATGCACTTTTGGGCGTCTCTTCAATGTTTTATAAGCATTTGAAACAATTGCCGTGGTTTTTGAACTATTGTGGAGTAAAAGTTGACATATTTCCAGTCCTGTGTAACATTAAAATGATGTTAAGTGCCACACTATAATAATATCAATACTATTATATTGTACAGTTTACTGCAATACGGACGTACTAGGGGTCATACAATGGGACTTCTGGGTAACTGTCCACTACGTATGTTGGTTCCTTTAGCAGCTGGTAAAGTGTTTCAAATATAGTTAAGTACGAAGGCCTTCTTACTTGAATTTTATCTACTTATATAACTGGTGATTAGACAGAGGTTATATATTCACCAAAACATGTTTGTAGTTTCATTCATTCTTTGATTTGTTATTTACCTCCCGGGTGTTTGTCGACTTTGCGTGTATGTGTGTTCGACGTTACTGCGTGATGACGTATTCACGCGTGCGTGCGTGGCTCAGGTCAGAGCCGTTTCCACATGGCCGGGGTACGTAGTGATGTTGAGGATTTTCGGCGCTCTTCTGATAAAAGGTGTATAAAATTTATGAATTGTTACTTAAATGAGGACAAATAACTGGAATTATTTTCTTTGTAATATCCACGTGTCCCCGTGTGAGCTCTCAGTGGGTTGAATCGCCGTCCGACACGCTCGCTGCAAAATGCGTCGTGTAGGTCCTTAAATTTCCGCCTACCTGCTGAAGCAAAATCTGGAGGATCAGGCTTTCTATTAGTTGTGAAATAGCTCAGAGAGACGGATGGAGTTTTTTTATTATTCAAAATTCTGGACCTGAAAAGACACGGACGGGTCTTTTTTCTCAACTACAGGGTGGGGAGAACTCAGAGACGGCGCTAGACGGACGTAACCGTCATAGGATGTGGCAGTTTCGGAGAAAGTCAGAAGTCCTTTAACATGACTCGCTCTACATTGACCACTCCAAGTTTTTCACCACCGAGTAAGCGGATGGTCGCTATTAGATGTTTTTGAATAGAACAGATATCGTGTTGTCATTTCAGTTACCACAAAATTGGAGTTTTTCCTAGTGCAAAAACTCTTTTTATTTTGATCCAGGTCTCAAATTTGATTTTGTCAGGTCTTCAAAGGGTGTTCCCGTCGTCATTTCCACACACCGGCTGACCGGAAAGGAAAACATCGATTTGATAATTTGCAGTACAAGTAGAGTCTCGAGTTACACAGATTACTTATCAGTTACAAGTCCTGCATTCACATTCCTTAGTAATAGTACAAAAGTATTATCAAATAGACTTAAAGCACCAAAGTAACAGTTGCTCATTATCAGTGGTAATATCGCTTATTTTATTGGATTGTTTTAAAATCCAATATTGTGTTAATAAATGAAATAAAATGTTTTTATTTAAATCCGTCCCTACGTGTACATAAGGATTTTCTACTAAGGGTTAAAGGTATACAAACTGTAAAGTTTTCCTTCAACATGAAGTCTTTAAAGCCTTGAATTTTAAGTACCCCTCCAGGTCACGCTCCCTGCAAAACACGTGTTAGGTCTTAAATTTCAGTCCGTTATGGTCTTAAAATGTCTTTTTGAAATGGTTTTAATGGACTTACTAAAACCTGCAAGAACCCTGACCGACATAAGTTTATAAAAGATGGCTAAGGTTTGTGTGCTAAAGCAATTCGAACTGCAGTCCAGCATGATGTTACGGCGCATCGTGGATTCTAGTCAAAGATTTATGAACTATTTATTGCAAAAAAAAACGGACTACATAACAAAAAAACCCATGTACATCCTTAACAACCCATACTAAAAGGTTATACCGATGAGTAAATACAATTGGTGGTTCAACAGATAAAATACCTACACTTGAATGTTCATTCAAGGCTAAAATGTATCAACAATTTCACCTTAAAACTATACTGTGATCCAGTCCGTAAAGTATATTAAAATCAACCCTGTTAATCCTCCTGAATGACCCCTGTAATCCCGATTACCCAAGGCTGTCAAAAATGAATTCCTATTAATTTTGTTGATTTAGATTCTTGTTAATTTTAAGTTTTTTAATCTTGTTTTTTTTGATCCTGTACGTTGAACGACATTTTTCAGTATCCATGCCATGCCTGTGTTATTCCTTAGTCACACCTGAACAGATCTGTCATTCAAACAACCCACCCCAGAGAAGTAGAATACGATTTTACATTTTTTTGTCAACTGGGGTTTGTTTATTTTATTTTGAGGCTTTGGTCTGCCCCCAACGTTTTACAATGCTTGTGGGGGAAAGGAAATTGTTTACGGTCTTTTCGTATTTTTTCGTCTTTTTGTGATTCCAGTTGTATTTGATGTTGCCGTAACCGTGACATGTTGTTTATCCAACTAGCAAATTGAGCAATTCAAGTTAAATGACACTGGGCAACACTGCCTTTAAATTTTCATAAAATTAGATTGAGTTTTTAGAATGGAAGTGTACTATAACTCTAGCTACAACTCCGCGTTGAGTTGTGCTCAGTACTGTATGATGGACTTTGGGTCCTGGTATAAAGCAAATGATTAATTATAACCCTGCCGTCCTTATCGGTGTATTAAGCGTAATTATCAAAGTATTTTTAAGCTTAAATTACTGTTCGTTGTGTTTTCAGCTTACCTTCATATGTTCCATAAGTGATTTTTGTGAAGAACATCAGCCGAGTGGAGCTCCCAGTCTGGACCAGGAGGACACAAGCCCCCCCCACATTAAAGAGGAACGGGAGGACAGAATCATTCAGGACAGAGATCAAAATCAATGGCTGGAGAGGCTGTATCACCAGTTCCCACTCACTCCTGTCCCTGTGAAGATGAAGATGAGACGAAAACCCCTCATTTCTGCAGCTTCATCAAAGACACACACTAACAAATGAACAGAAGCTGATGGCAGCTGTGGAGGACCAATCCAGCCATGACTCCGATCCGATACACCTTTACAACCCATACTGATGCTTAGACGGAGACTCTTCTGAACCTGACCGACTGACTACAGTGCTGATTGGAAAAGACGGGAGAACCCAGTCAGGTTGAAACTCTCGTCCAGTCCCTGTCACTGATGTCAAGCTGTATTAACTAGTGAAAAGAGTGTGAACAAACTTGCACCAGTGGCCTTCTGAAAAGTAACATGAATCTTTACAAGAGTGAACCATTTAGACGCTCATTCTGTAGACAGCCTTTATAAGAAGTGGACATTTTCTCGAACACATGAGAAACATGCGAACCCACAAAGGAGACAACCGTTAGCTGTTTCCTCTGTAAGAAAGATTTCATACAGAAAGGACATTCACAAAGCCCACAATCTAAGAAACCCCCAGGGAGAAAAGATTTGCTGTGCAGGGTGCAAGAAATCTTCACAGCGAATGGACGTTTAACCTACCCATGAGAGTCCGCACCGGGATGATTGGAGGATGAAATAATAATAATAATACATTTTATTTACAGAACGCCTTCTTGCACTCAAGACGTATAAACCAGGGAGGCTGCGCAGCGTTGCAATGACATCTTTTACAGAAAATGGAAAACTTACGGAACATATGATAATCCACCAGAAAAAATCTTTGCGCTCTCTGCAAGAACACTTTCACAAAAATTGGAACCTTTTAGGAGCATCCCATTAGCAGACTTGTTGGTTGGAGAGCATCTGGAGAGAGGTAAATTATGATCCTTTAAGTATGTTACGTTCCTAAAAAATTTAAAATCCTAAATGACGTTTTGTTTTACAAATGTCTGGCTAATAGGCTCCTGTGGTTCTTGGCCTCTGCTGCGTTTTGCATATGTCTCAATTTCAGTGTTTTTAACTGGTACGTTTTTGTCAGCATATCAGCCCTAACGTCTACTTGATGGTGTCTCTGCGCTCGGGAGAGACCTATGAGCGACGACACTCTCGTGTTGACAGCAATAGGCTATGGAAGGTCTCTTTTATAGTTGGAAAGTACAAACAACTTTTCACCCCCTCGTATGTCTTCGCCTCCTCACCTGAGACCGGCTCTGTTTCGGCCAGGGGCTGGAATCCAAGAAAAGACCCGGATGAGAAGGGCTGCGAGCTGGCGCGTCAAGTCAAGATGCGGCGCCTATTCCTGGATGGGTGTGCAGCTGGCCTCGTGCTGGGAGCGGGGCCCGGTGGTTGCGGCCGTCTCTTCTCTCTCTCTCCCCCCTCCAACTGCGGGAAGATGCTTCCACCGCAGCCTTTTGATGTCTCCCCCCCGTTGGGGGGTGAGCCCTGTCCCCCGGCGACGTGCGTTGGGGCTGCGGCCTTCCTGACCGATGGTACTGTGTCTGTCGACCACGATTGCCCGCTCGCCGAGACTGGAGATCACTTGACCGTGTCGCCTGTTTGCGGTCTGTTCCGTCCGTTGTTTGGATGCTGCCGCCTCTCACCCGTCCCGGTTTTGCCCTCCATGCTCTTCCATTTCTAAATCAAGCTTTTATTCTTAAGACTTTTACATGAAATATGGATTGCATGTTTCTTGACTGAAAACGTTGCAAAGGAAAATGAGTTTTTTCACTGCAATACTCTTCCTGTCGCTGCGCGTTACGGGACGCCCCGCATGGCAACGCCGTGGTTGGGCTGCTGTTGTCATCGTGACAGATTCACATGTGATCATAACTCAAAGTTTTTCCCCTCTTTGATCTCAGATGCTCAAATTGGTATGTTTAACACATTGTTTGTGTGTTAATTTAACCGTCCTCCAGGGCCCCGGCTGTGTTTTTCTTACCTATTTTACATGACTTTTTACATCGATCATCACACTGGAGAGGGTCCTAATTATTGGGACTTTAACCTGCACATTGATGACTATTGCGTTAACACAGCTACGGAATCTTTATCCCTCACTGGACTTCGTTTAATTTTACTCACATGTTACAGCCGACACACAGTAAGTCATACCCTAGACCCTTTCTTCCTCTTGGTCCGTGAATAGTAATGCTCGGGTAGAAGATGTTCATGTGATGATCATAGCTTGTGTTCTTTGCATTAACTTTCTCGGGACTCTGCCCCTGGGAATAGGGCTCAAAGGCATTGTCACCTGATGCTGTTGAGAGGTTTCTGCCTTTTTGATCCTTTTTCCGATGGAGGCTAGTAGATTTTGATTGTTTATGCCATCGTTAATAATCATGCTTAGCCTTTTAGATAAGTGGCACCATTGCAATTAAACATCGTCGCCAAAAAACCTTCCTGGTTGATGAAACTAATCCAGAGTGTTAAGAGAAATGTAGAAAAAGGTGAACGTCGATGGAATCTTCTAAACTCGAGGTTCAAGGCTTCATCTGCGAGAACTAATAGCTGACCTTACATGGAAATCTAAGGAAATGCGGAACTCGCTGCGTTTCTCAGCTGAATCCGCGCAGAAGCAAAGAGCCAAAAGTCGTGTGACACTATAAATGCATAGTTTCTGCCGTCTGCCCCTCAAGCAACGTGTCCATCAATCGACGGTAATGAATGTCTCCATTTCTTGTAAGTAAAGATCAGAGCTGTTAGGACAAACATCCCAAGCCATCACTTACCAGAACGTTTACATGTGATTTGGCTTCTGCTCAGTCCTTGGTCGTATTTTAAACCTGTGACAGTAAGGACACACTTCTTTGCTACATACCTTGAAAACTACGTCTTGTCCTAGGGATGTTCTCCTACTGTGCTATTTTGTCAAGCATTTGATCTATTGCCCTAGTATGTGGAAATGCTCAATACCTCACTTCTGGGTCCGGTCCGTGTGTGTTGAAACCATCGTTGTAAGCCTGTACTTCAAACCACCTGATGCAGTTACAACCTACTAGCTACCGCCGAGAGCCCACGCTGCCATGCAGGCAAAAAGCTAGAACAAGTTGTAGCCGAACAACTACCCTTTTCTTAGAAGTACAACGACTTTTTTGACCATTCAGTCCCTGGTTTTCGTAAAAACATTCCACCGACCTGCCCTACTTAAGTTTCTAGTGATATTCTGATGTCAGCTGATTCTAAAGAATTCACAGTTCTGGTTCTCTTGACGTTCCATCTGCTTTTGCTCTGTTGATCATAATATTATGATACATAGACTCGTGATCTGTTGGATGTCGGGATCAGTTTTAAAATTGTTTTCATCCTATCTTTCGTGTAGAAGTTTTAGTGTTTTTTAAACCAGATTCATGTCTTAAACTGCAGGGTTGTCAGTGGGGTACCTCAAGGGTCCTGTCTTAGGACCCATCCTTTCCTCTTGTTATATACTCCGCTCAGGCACAATAATTGTCATCAGTGACCTCTCGTACCATCTGTACTCGATGATTATTCCAACTTACGCTCGTTCACGAAACCTGAGTTCCATACATTGTCCTTCCTTAACTAACTGCTTGACTAGGTAAACCGTGGGTTATGTGACAACTTTCCACTTCTGGACTCAGTAAACAGACGCTGATTATTGCCCCTTGAAGAGTAAAATCCCTCTT
>NC_045756.1:7046406-7046551 GCF_008692095.1 Etheostoma spectabile
AATCTGATTAAGTACCCAACTCTCAAAAAAGAGTGATTTGTTTTATTTGTTATTCCAGATTAGGTATCTGTGAGGTGAGAAGTTAGTCTTGTAAATTAGACATCATGCTAAAAGGACCTGCTTGTGGAAGGTGGACAGTTTTACA
>NC_045756.1:7046819-7046937 GCF_008692095.1 Etheostoma spectabile
ATCAATATCTTTACAAATGTTACTGTCCAGGTGTAAAGAGAGAGCTGCATATGTGAGCGGGGATATCCCTTCCGCTTTGGTAAGTAACACTCGGCCTTTTAGAGATAAGTCCCTTTGC
>NC_045756.1:7047043-7047205 GCF_008692095.1 Etheostoma spectabile
CTTCCCTGATTGGAATGTTGCAGATAGTTTGTAGATTACAATCTCTTATAGGTAGCAGCTCACATTTATTAATATTCAGGCATAGACCGGAGGCCTCTGAGAACTGGTTAAATACTTGAATGGCGACAGGTACCTGGCTTGCATTTTTCAAAAAGATGGTGG
>NC_045756.1:7047215-7047357 GCF_008692095.1 Etheostoma spectabile
AAGCTGACTGATGATAATATCCCTACCCGCAACAGACATTCCTTGTACAATGCTGTTACCGACATGAGTTGAGAGAATTTGTGCACAAAGTAAGAACAGATAAGGGGAAATCGGACATCCCTGACGAATGCCACGTTTCAGA
>NC_045756.1:7047554-7047730 GCF_008692095.1 Etheostoma spectabile
TCAGAGTAGTCAAGAATATCTAAAACTAGTCTAATATTGTTAGAGATGTGCCTATTCCCCATGAAGCCTGATTGGGTCTCATCTATAATTGTGTCAAGAGTTTCTTTAATTCTTCTGTCAAACATCGAAGCTATAATTTTGTAATCATTGTTTAGCAGACAGATGGGTCTCCAGCT
>NC_045756.1:7047872-7047963 GCF_008692095.1 Etheostoma spectabile
TGTAAAACTCTGCAGTTAGACCGTCAGTGCCGGGGGATTTATTGTTTTTGAGTAAAGTGATCAAATCAGTGACCTCTGTCATTGTAAGAGG
>NC_045756.1:7047973-7048046 GCF_008692095.1 Etheostoma spectabile
TAATCTCTGTCTGCCACATTAATCTTTCCACATTAATCAAAACGTTATTTACAGAGTTAAGAAATTGAGACGT
>NC_045756.1:7048056-7048225 GCF_008692095.1 Etheostoma spectabile
TTATATTTTGAGCTGTATAGATTGCTATAAAATCTTGAACAAAAGTCTGAAATTAATTTAGCGTCATCAGTAATGATGCCATTAATATTTAAGTTATGGATAGAATTGATTTTGGCTCTGTATCTTTCAAGGCCGAAAAAATATGCAGAATTTTGCTCCCCCTCCTCCA
>NC_045756.1:7048360-7048468 GCF_008692095.1 Etheostoma spectabile
AAATTTTACTTATGATTTCCTCTTCTTCTGCTCTTTTAGCTTTGGCAACTGAGGTTCCATAATGTCTTAAGAATTGTCCCGACTCAAACTTAAATAGTTCCCAGTTAG
>NC_045756.1:7048478-7050662 GCF_008692095.1 Etheostoma spectabile
TTTTTCTTTCCTAGCCTTGTCGGAAAAAAAGAGTAATTAACTTAATAATTTTAAAGACTTTACAGTAATAATAAAGACAATTATTGAGTGATTGTGTTTTAAATGAGCACAGTAAAGTAAACTGATGTACCACTATTATATATAGCAACAGCTGTTATGTTATATAATAAACATTTATAATTGAGGGTCTTAAACAATGCTGTGTCTCAGCTAGCGGCTTTAGCCGAATTAAGTTGAGCTAAACTAACGTTAGCTTTCCGTGGAGCTAACGCAGCGGCTACTGTTGGAAACTTTATGCGTGCAGTGCCGTAAATTCCTTTAAATCCTCGTACATCATGAATATCATCTCGCTTTGCCTGAACATAATGCACATGCTCAGAACGCGTGCAGACGCAGGACGATCGTGTATGACGAGCGCGCCGCCTGCTGTCTCAGAAACTACGGCCGGCCTTGCTCTCGTGGATATGCCGGTGCTCAATCGGTGCATGACGTCCGAGCAGTCGGGATCAGAGGGACGACAAAATCTAACCGGTCATGCAACGGGCACCGATCGCCGGTGATCATTCTGCGCAAGACCTGCTCTCTCGAACGAGCCTATTACATCCTCGTTAACGGAACACCGTGTTGAACGATTCTGCGCAGAGCTGCTCATCTCGACCGAGCCGTTAATCTATACGCTCGTCTTGGTGTGTAACGAACGTTTTGCATGAATCCCTAATGAAGCCTGTCGTCAACGGGATTTTTTTGCTGCGCTCATATCTGCGCTTCAGGGCTAGCTCCTGCTACAGTCTGAGAAATGGTTTAGCTCACGTTGCTTAGCCATTAGCACGCATAAAACAACCTTCTCCTCGCTCTTTCCGTTCCATTTTTAACCGCCCGGCAGCTGGTCTCTGGTCGCCATGTCCTGTATCAAGCTACTCCTCGGGGTTTCTGGCCGTTATTTTGGTTCGGCTAACGGCTTCTCGCCGCTGACTGTCCGGGCTTTAGGCGGATAAACAGTCCCGTCTTGTCGTCTTCTTCTTCTTCGTGTATAATCCGGAGTGTTCTTCTTCTTCTGTCCATTCCAGCACCTAGGACAGTGTAACTACTGCATGCTGCGCCGCCGTGTTGATGTGATGAGGAAAAAACCAGGGGTTAACCCATGGTTGTTAACCCTCATTTTGTCCCAGTGTTGTCCTATAATATCAATGTTCCCTTTATAAGTAACTGATTTGATTCGCAACAACGTTCTTTGGCAAGAACAAAATCTCACTTTCATATTTTGGGGCGTCTTCTTCAATTGTAATAGCATTTGAAACAAGGCAGTGGTTTTTGAAATAGTGTGGAGTAAAAGTTGACATATTCCCGTCTGTGATTAACATTAAATGATGTGAAGTGTGTCACAAATATATAATATAAAATACATTAATATTGTACTTTAATGCTACGCCGTACTAGGGGTCATAACATGGACTTCTGGGTAACTGATCCTAACTGTATGTGGGTTCCTTTAGCAGCTGGTAAGGTGGAGTTCAAATATATTTTAGTACGAAGGCCTTCTTAATTGAATTACTACTTATAACTGGTGATTAGACAGAGGTTATATATTCACCAAAACATGTTTGTATTTCTTCTTCTTTTATTTGTGAATTACCTCCCGTGGTGTCGACTGTGCGTGTATGTTGTTCGACGTTAACTGCGTGATGACTAGTCACGTGCGTGCGTGCTGTGCTCAGTCAGAGCCTTTTCCAACTGGCCGAGGGTACGTAGTGTGTTGAGGATGTTTCGGCGCTCTTTGATAAAAGTGTATAAAATTTATGAATTGTTACTTAAATGAGGACAAACTACTGGATTATTGTTCTTTGTAATATCCGACGTTTCCCTTTGTGAGCTCTACAGTGTTTGAATTCGCCGTCCAGACGACGCTCGCTGCAAAATGCTTCGTTTAGGTCTTAAATTTCACCTACCTGCTAAGCAAAACTGGAGGTCAGGTATTTAGATTAGGTGTGAAGAGCTCAGAGAGACGGATGGAGTTTATTATCACATTTGGACTGAAAAGACACGACGTGTGATCTTTTTTTCTCAATACAGGGTGGGGGACTCGGGAGACGGCGCTCAGACGAGGTACGTTCATGAGATATTGGCAGTTTTGCGGAGAAAGTTCCAGAAGTCCCTGTTACAACATGGACTCGAGCTCAGTGACCA
>NC_045756.1:7050687-7050832 GCF_008692095.1 Etheostoma spectabile
TGCGCGAACATAATGCACATGCGCAGAACGGATCGTGCAGCCAGGACGGATCGTGTACTGACAGCGCCGCCTGCGTCTCAGAACTACGGCCGCCTTGCTCTCGTGAGATTTCCGTTGCTCACGTGTGCATGACGTCAGAGCAAGT
>NC_045756.1:7050893-7051054 GCF_008692095.1 Etheostoma spectabile
TTCTGCGCAGACCTGGCTCATCTCGAACGAGCCTATGGACTCTCGTTAAACCGGAACACCGGTGATCGATTCTGCGCAGAGCTGGCTCATCTCGAACGAGCCTAATCTTACGCTCGTCTTGGTGTGATACGAACGTTTCATGAATCCCACGTGAAGCCTGT
>NC_045756.1:7051665-7055551 GCF_008692095.1 Etheostoma spectabile
GGGCGTCTTCTTCAATTTTATAGCATTTGAAAACAAATTGCAGTGGTTTTTGAAATAGTGTGGAGTAAAAGTTGACATATTCCAGTCTGTGATTAACATTAAAATGATGTGAAGGTGTCACAATATAAATAATAATAAATACATATAATATATTGTACAGTTTAATTGCAATACGGACGTACTAGGGGTCATACAATGGACTTCTGGGTAACTGTACACTAACTGTATGTGGGTTCCTTTAGCAGCTGGTAAAGGTGGAGTTCAGAATTATATTTAAGTACAGAAGGCCTTCTTAATTGAATTATCTACTTATATAACTGGTGATATAGACAGAGGTTATATATTTCACCAAAACATTGTTTGTATTTCATTCATTCTTTTATTTTGTGAATTTACCTCCCGTGTGTTTTTCGACTTTGCGTGTATGTGTGTTCGGACGTTAACTGCGTGATGACGTAGTCACGTGCGTGCGTGCGTGCTCAGGTCAGAGCCTTTTCCAACATGGCCGGAGGTACGTAGTGTGTTGAGGGATGTTTCGCGCTCTCTTGATAAAAGTGTATAAAAGTTATGAATTGTTACTTAAATGAGGACAAACTACTGGATTATGTTCTTTGTAATATCCGACGTGTCCTGTGTGAGCTCTACAGTGGTTTGAATTCGCCGTCCGAACGACGCTCGCTGCAAAATGCGTCGTGTAGGTCTTAAATTTCAGCCTACCTGCTAAGCAAAATCTGGAGGATCAGGATTTAGATTAGGTGTGAAGAGGCTCAGAGAGACGGATGGAGTTTAATTATTCACATTTGGACTGAAAAGACACTGACGTGTATCTTTTTTTCTCAAATACAGGGTGGGGAGAACTCGAGGAGGACGGCGCTCAGACGGACGGTACGTTCATAGAGATTGGCAGTTTGCGGAGGAAAGTTCCAGAAGTCCCTTTAACATGGACTCGATCTACAGTGACCACTCGCACAGTTTCAACCACCGAGGTAAGCTGATGGTCGCTATTAGATGTTTTATTGAATAGAAAAGAATAGTCTTTGTTGTCATTGTACATTTACAACAAAATTGGATGTTGTTCTTACGGTGCAAAAAATCTTTTATTTTGATCCGAGGTCTCAAATTTGATTTTGTCAGGTCTTCAAAAGGTTGTTCCCTCGTTCATTTCCACAAACGCTTGACGCGGAAAGAGAAAACATCGAGTTGAGTACTTTGCAGTAAAAGTAGAGTTCTAGAGTTACACATTACTTGTCAGTTACAAGTCCTGCATTCAACATTCCTTAAGTAATAGTACAAAAGTATTATCAAAATATACTTAAAGTACCAAAAGTAAAAGTGCTCATTATGCAGTGTAATATCGCTTATTTTATTGGATTGTTTTATAATCCAATAAATTGTGTTAAAAATGAAATAAAATGTTTTTATTTAAATCACGTAGCCTACTTGTACATAATTATTTTCTAGGGTTTAAAAGTTATACAAACTTTAAATTTTCCTTCATACATGAAGTCTTTAAAAGCCTTGAATTTAAGTACCCAGCTCCAGGTACGACGCTCCCTGCAAAACACGTTGTGTAGGTCTTAAATTTCAGTCTTTATGGTCTTAAAATGTCTTTTGAAATGGTTTTAATGGGACTTACTAAAACCTGCAAGAACCCTGACCAACATAAGTTTATAAAAGATGGTTAAGGTTGTGTGCTAAAGCATTCAAACCTGCAGTCCGAGCAGGATGTGACGGCGCATCGTGTGATGCTTAGTCAAAGATTTATGAACTATTTATTGAAAAAAAACGGACTACATAACAAGAAATAACCATTTACATATTAAACAACCCAGACTAAAAGGTTATACAGATGAAGTGAAATACAATTTGTGGTTCAACAGATAAAATACCTAAATGTGAATGTTAATTTCAAGGCTAAAATGTATCAACAATTTAACCTTAAAACTATACTGTGATCCATTCAGAAAGTAATATTAAAATCAACCCTGTGAATACCTCCTAATGAACCCCTGTAAAATCCGATTACACCAAGGCTTGCAAAAATGAATTCTTATTAATTTTGGTTGATTTAGATGATTGTTAATTTCAAGTGTTTTTAATCTGTGATTTTGGGATCCTTATAACGTTGAACACACTTTTTCAGTACCATGCATGTCCATGTGTTATTCATTAAGATCACACCTGAACAGATTTCTGTCATTCAAACAACCCACCCAGATAAGTAAATATCGATTTTACATTTTTTTTCAACTGTGTATTGTTTATTTTTATTTTGAGGCTTTGGTCTGCCCCCCAACGTTTTACAATGCATTGTGGGGGAAAGGAGAATTGTTTACGTTCTTTTCGTATTTTCGTCTTTTTGTGATATCCATTGTATTTGATGTTGCGTAACAGTTGACATGTTTTTATCCAACGAGCAAATTGCGCAAATTCAGTGGAAAATGAACACTGCAACACGGCCTTTAAATTTTCATAAAAATTAGATTGAGTTTTTAGAATGGAAGTGTACTAACTCTAGGCTAAAAACTCCGCGGTGAGTTGTGCTCAGTACTGTATGATGGACTTTGGGTCCTGGTATAAAGCAAATGATGTAATTATAAACCTGCGTCCTTATCGGAGTGTATTAAGCTAATTAGCAAAGTATTGTTAAGCCTTAAATTAATGGTCGTTTGTGTTTCAGCTTTACCTTCAGATGTCCAGAAAGTGATTGTTGGTGAAGAACATCAGCAGGAGTGGAGCTCCAGTCTGGACCAGGAGGACACAAAGCCCCCCCACATTAAAGAGGAACAGGAGGACAGAATCAGTCAGGACAGAGAGCAAAATCAATGGCTGGAGGAGGCTGATATCACCAAGTTCCCAATCACTCCTGTCCCTGTGAAGAGTGAAGATGATGACGAAAAACCTCATTTCTCGCAGCTTCATCAAAGACACACTGAACAAATGAAAACAGAAGCTGATGGCGAGGACTGTGGAGGACCAGATCCAGCCATGAACTCCGATCCAGATACACATTTACAACCACATACTGATGATGAGACTGGAGACTCTTCTGAACCTGACCGACTGACGACAGTGCTGATTGGAAGAAGACCGGAGAACCCCAGTCAGGTTTAAACTCTCGGTCAGTCCCTGTCACTGATTCAAGATGTATTACTAGTGAAAGAGTGTGGAACAAAACTTGGCACCAGTGGACTTCTGAAAAGTAACATGAGATCTTATACAAGAGTGAAACCATTTAGCTGCTCAGTCTGTAGGAAAGCATTTATAAGAAGTGGACATTTCTCGAAACACATGAGAACCCACAAAGGAGAGACACCGTTTAGCTGTTCCGTCTGTAAGAAAGATTTCATACAGAAAGGACATTCACAAAGCCACAATCTAAGAAACCACAGAGGAGAGAAAGAATTTAGCTGTGCAGTGTGCAAGAAATCTTTCACAGCGAATGGAAGTTTAACGCTACACATGAGAGTCCGCACCGGATGATGATGATGATGATAATAATAATAATAATACATTTTATTTAAAGACGCCTTTCTTGGCACTCAAGGACGGATAGAAACCATTTAGCTGCGCAGCGTGCAAGAAATCTTTTACAGAGAATGGAAAATTACGGAAACATATGAGAATCCACACAGGAGAGAAATCATTTGGCTGCTCAGTCTGCAAGAAAACTTTCACAAAGATTGGACATTTAAGGAGCATCCATTATAAGACGTGTTGGGTGGAGAGCCAGTCTGGAAGGAGAGGAAATTAATGAATCCTTTAAGTATGTTACGTTCCTAAAAAATTTAAAATCCAATAAATAGACGTTTTGTTTTAAAAATGTCTTGCTAAGATGGCGCCTGTGTTTGGCTTGGCCGCTGCTGCGTTGCATATGTCTCAATTT
>NC_045756.1:7055576-7061560 GCF_008692095.1 Etheostoma spectabile
TACAAATAGAGCTCTGCGTGAGCACATACTTTCAATATAGCCAATATAGCACACCGTCAATATGGCCAGTCATATATTGACAGTCACTAACATACTTATACTGTAAGAACATAATCACAGCCATAATCACAGCCAGTGAGCCAAAGCAATGTGATTGAACGAGGTCATCACATAAAATCAGCTGTGATGGCCGAGTGGTTAAGGCGTTGGACTCGAAATCCAATGGGGTTTCCCCACGCAGGTTCAAACCCTGCTCACAGCGGCTACAGGTGCTGAGTCCTTCTTTAGTATCAGTTGATGCGAATTGAGAAACACGTTGAGAAAATCCTGACTGATCCTGACTAACCCACCTTACTGCTAACGTTATCGAGGACCAGACAAAGCAGGCCAACGTTCAACGGTGATTAACTATACGCTGTAAGTTGCAAGTGTGTTTAGTGACTGTTGCCATAATTCTAAGCCAATAAGCTGTGTCTGACAGTGGGGTACAGAGGCACCGGCTTTTATGTCAATATAGCTAGCATCTAACGTTAGCTACTCCGCTGTGCTGTGAAGTGATGGTTGGCTATGTGGTCCAAGCGTCTAGCAACATTGTAGTGAATGCTGCAGTATTGCACCTTTAATATCATAATGTTACGTATAACTTTTGGGCTCTGGGAAATCAGGAGTTAAGTTTGTTGAAAATAAAAGGTCACAGTATGAATATGCTGGTGACAAAACTAAATTCATCTGATAAAGGTAAACAGGCACACATGGATGCTCCCAGAGATCATCTAAATGTGTCTGCATACTTTAACCAAGATACTTGTCACATAGTCCCTTTCTGATCCCCCAACAATTTAGTTAGGTGTGCAAGGTGTGATAACCACCACGCCCAAACAACAACAAAACACAGAGAGAAACAGCTGTGATGGCCGAGTGGTTAAGGCGTTGGACTTGAAATCCAATGAGGTTTCACCGCGCAGGTTCGAACCCTGCTCCAGCGATTACAAGTGCTAAATTTCTTCTTGGGTTGCTTACAAAATGAAATAATGTTACCACAATGTCTGCTAAACGGTAGAATTCCTGTCAGTCAGAAAGACGATTTGCTCATTTTGTCGTGGCTGACCGTGGCCCAGGCGAACAGGACCTTGTGATAGCACTGTAAATAAGTGATTTAGTGCTCTGTCTTTTATTAATGATGCTACTTTATTAAAGTGAAGTGTAACGTGCAGATGGGCTGGAAACAGAGGTCATCTCTGCAGCAACAAGGTGCTGCTGGGATTTGAACCCAGGATCTCCTGTTTACTAGACAGGCACTTTAACCAACTAAGCCACAGCACCCTGACAAGATTAACAGTAACGGCAAATTGTCTTTCAACTTGTATAAATTGTATACTAGGCTGACCGATTGAAAACATTTTCATGTACTACAACAGATTTTAGAACTGAGTTTGGTTGATCTGGATGTTTTCTCTTTATGTTAGTCATCTCTGGTCAGCCTCACTGTCACAGGCCTGAGGTGGGATGTAAACAGACAAGAATAGAATACTCAAGGAAAACTCCCACTGGGAATTGAAGTGTTTGCAGTTAATGAAGATGTTCCAAGGATTTCTTTGAAACAGTGACATCAGTACACCAAACTGCGTAGAGTATCTAAAAGCAGTTTCCTCCGATAGCGCTGAGAAGTGATCCACTCAGAAGAGTTGAAAGGAATGTTAATGAAACAATTTCAGCCTATTACTTCTAGAAGTAGTTATTTTTTTGATGCAGAAATGTTGTATTAGCCCACATACCACATTGCAACACACTAGCTGGGTATGCTCCGTTAAATTCTGGCTTGGGTTGCAGTTTGCATTAGTGGTCATTGGTTCCATGTTGGATTTATTTCTGTCATTTTGGTATCTAATGATGAATATACATTTTTCCCCAAACATATTTAAAACGACACTAGTCACTTTGACTTGAACAAAACCGCAGACATGAGGTGTTTGGCTGAGTTTGCTCCATCTGTACTGCAACTGAGCTCCACTCTCTGTCAACATGCAAGGAGGACACTAACCTACAATTACCAGCTCTCAGATAAGAAAATCTCCTTGGGACTACCGACGTATTGTCAGTTCCCAAAAAAGCACAGAGTTCGATATCCTAACTTAGGGTGAAGACCGACATCTCTCCATTTGTGCTGAATAGTTCCTGAAGAGTGTGTGTGTGGTGTGTGTGTGTGTGATTTCAGGCCTCCGTATGTGATTACTACAAAACAAAAAAATTCCCCCACTGGGGATCAATAAACAGTATTAATCCATGAGAGGCTAGCATGTATACAATTTCCTAGTAAGTCTTGTTCACTTGCACAATGAGTTCTTTAGAGTACCATGGATCTACACCAAAAAAACTTTTTTACAAACTTCATGAAAGAGTATCAAAATCATGTTCAAGTAAGTAAGTATAAGTATAGTAAGATTTATTTATATAGCACCTTTCACAGATAATCACAAAGTCCTCACAGTAAAATGAGTACAATAATGCAATAGACCTTAAAAACAATGGAAAACATAAAAATAAACAAAAAAAAAACAAAAACCCCACGTCTAACTAAAGCCTGTTTGAACGCAGCGTCTTGAGTTGCTTTTAAAAGAATCAAAAGAATTAATACACCGTAAAAATGTTGGCAATGCATTCCACAGCCGAGTGCCACTGCTTGGAATGCACGATCCCTCCGATTTAAATGATGTGGGAACAACTAACAATCTCTGACCTGATGACCTCAGACTACGGATCGAGTATGAAGCTGAATCAACTCAGAGATGTAGTAGGAACTTGACCATGCAGGGCTCTAAAGTAAGAACCAGGATTTAAATTGATTCTATACTGGCTGGTAACCATTGAAGTGCTGCTAAAACAGTGTGATGTGTGCTCTTTTCTTAATGTGAGTTAAAGCCTTGCAGCAGAGTTCTGACAGCCTGGAGACGGTAAAGCTCCTTCTTGCTCAAACAAGTAAAAGACTGTACAGTAATCTAAGCGAGGGAAAAAAGCATGAATGATCATCTCTAACTCCCCATTTGACACCAGTGCTCTTAATTTGGATATATTCCTTAGTTGGAAGAAACAGTTTCTGACTAATTGCTTTGAGTGGTACTCTAAGGACATCGCTGAATCAAAAACAAACCTAAGCTCCTGAGCCTCGGCTGGACAGACGAGCCTAAGTCAGCAATGTTTTGTTTAATAAGAGTATTTACCTCTCAGGGCAAATCAGCGTTTCTGTTTATCTGAGTTCAGAAGTAGGAAGTTGTCACATAACCACTGTTTAATACAGTCAAGCAGTTAGTTAAGGAAGACAATTTATGGAACTCAGTTTCCTTGAACGAGCAGTAAAGTTGAATATCATCCGCATACAGATGGTACGATATGTCACTGAAATGACTAATTATCTGTCCTAGAGGGAGTATATACAAGAGGAACAGATGGGTCCTAAGACAGAACCCTGAGGTACCCCACATGACAACCCTGCAGTTTCAGACATACTGGTTTACAAAAACACTAAAACTTCTACCAGAAAGATAGGATGAAAACCATTTTAAAACTGATCCAGACATCCCAACCAGATCACGAATCTTATTATCATAATATTATGATCAACAGAGTCAAAAGCAGATGAAAGGTCCAAGAGAACCAGAACTGTAGATTCTTAGAATCGCTGACATCAGAATATCACTAGAAACTTTAAGTAGTGCAGTTTCTGTGGAATGCTTTTACGAAACCAGACTGGAATTTGTCAAACACTCGTTGTTCTCAGAAAAAGGGTAGTTGTTCTGCTACAACTTTTTCTAGAATTTTTGACATGAATGAAGTTTGGATATCGGCCTGTAGCTCTTAGGTTGTAAAGGATCCAGGCGGGCTTTTTAAGTACAGCTTACAACAGCATGTTTAAAAAACAAGGAACGACACCAGTTAAAAGTGAGGTATATGAGCATTCCACATACTAGGGCCAATAGAATCAAATGCTTGTACAAATAGCACAGTAGGGAGAACATCCATAGGACAAGACGTAGGTTTCAATGTATGTACAAAGAAGTGTGTCCTGTAATTGTCACGTTTAAAATACGACCAAGAATGAGCAGAAGACAAATCACATGTTAAAGTTCTGGAAGTAGATGTGGGATGTTTGTCCTAACATCTCTGATCTTACTTACAAAGAAATGGAGAAATTCATTACAGTCTGATTTAGTGGACACAGTTGCTTGAGGGGCAGAAGGAGAAACTATTGCATTTATAGTGTCAAACAAGATTTTAGGATTTTGCTTATTCGAGGATATAAGCTGAGAAAAGAAGCGAGTTCTCGCATTTCTTAGCATCTCATGTAAGGTAGCCATTAGTTCTCTCAGATGAAGCCTATGAACCTCGAGTTTAGAAGATTTCCATAGACGTTCAACTTTTCTACAATTTCTCCTAAAACCCTGGATAGTTTCATCAACCCAAGGACAGGTTTTTTTATGGGAGACGATGTTTAATTTCACTGGTGCCACTATATCTAAAAGTGCTAAGCACTGATTATTAAAGACTGGATAAAACACAACATCACTGCCTCCCATCAGGAACAAGAATCACAGGCAGAGAACCTCTCAACAGCATCATGGTGAACAATTCGCCTTTGACCCTATTTCCCAGGGCAGAGGTTCCAGAGGAAAGTTATGTCAAAGAACACACAGCATGATCACTCCACATGAACATCTTCTACCCGGCATTTACTATATCAAGACCAAGAGAGAACAAGGTCTAGGTTGACCTTAATGGTGTAGGTCCTGTAACATGCTGAGTAAATTAAAAGAGTCGTGAGGGATAAAGATCCGTAGCTGTGTTCCACCATTCATCAAGTGCAGGTTAAAGTCCCCAATAATTAGGACCCTCTCCAGTTGTGGATCGATTATAAAAAGTCAGTAATCTGTAAGAAAAACACCAGCCGGGCCCGGAGGACGGTAAATTAACACACAATACAATGTGTTAAAAATACCAACTTTGAGCATCTGAGATTCAAAAGAGGAAAAACTTTCTGAGTTTATAGCTCTACATGTGAATCTGTCACGATGCACACCAGCAAGCCCACCACCACGCGTGCCATGCGGCGTCCCAGTACCAGAGCAGCCGACAGGACAGAGCTCATTTAAGTGAAAAACTCATTTTCCCTTTGCCACGTTTCAGTCAAGAACATGAAATCCATATTCACTGGTAAAAGCTCATTAAGATAAACTTTGTTAGAAATGGAACGACATTGAGCAGGCAAACGGGACGGTGACGGCAGGCCAGCATCCACAACACACGGAACCGACCGCAAACAGGCGACACGGTCACGTGATCTCCAGTCCGGCGAGCGGCCAATCGCTGGTCAGACCACAGCTACCATCGGTAGACAGGTCCGCAGCCCCACCGGCACGTCGCCGGGACAGCAGGCTCACCCCCCCAACGGGGGGAGACATCCAAAAGCGCTGCGGCTGGGAAGCATCTTCACCCGCATGTTGGAGGGGGGAGAGAGAGAGAGAGACCGGCCGCAACCACCGGGCCCGCTCCCCGCACCGAGGCCAGAGCACACCCATCCAGGAAAGTCGCCGCATCTTGACCTGAGCGCCAGCTCTGCAGCCCCTTCTCCTCGGTCTTTTCTTGGGATTTCCAGGCCCCCTGGCCGTAAACAGAAGCCGGTACTCAGGTGAGAGGGAGACATACGAGCGGGGTGGAAAAGTTTGTTTGTAACTTTCCCAACTATCAAAGAGTCCTTCCATAGACTCTCTGATGTCAACAACGAGCGTCGATCATAGGTCCGAGCAGCAAGACACCATCATTAGACGTTGGGTGATTGATGACAAACGTACCTACACCCCTGATAGTCTGAGGTCATCAGGTCAGAGATTGTTAGTTGTTCCCCACACTCATTTTAAATCCGGAGGGGATCGTGCATTCCAAGCAGTGGCACCTCGGCTGTGGAATGCATTGCCAACATTTTTACGGTGTAT
>NC_045756.1:7061744-7062141 GCF_008692095.1 Etheostoma spectabile
TCTGTGAAAGGTGCTATATAAATAAATCTTACTTACTTACTTACTTACTTACTTACTTGAACATGATTTTGATATCTTTCATGAAGTTTGTAAAAAAGGTTTTTTTGGTGTAGATCCATGGTACTCTAAAGATGAACTCATTTGTGCAAGTGAACAAGACTTACTAGGAAATTGTATACAATGCTAGCCCTCTCATGGATTTAATACTGTTTATTGATCCCCAGTGGGGGAATTTTTTGTTTTGTTAGTAATCACTACGTACAGGCCTGAAATACACACACACACACACACACACACACTCTCTCAGGAACTATTCATGCACAAATGGAGAGATGTCGGTCTTCACTCCTAAGTTAGGATATCGAACTCTGTGCTTTTTTGGGAACTGACCTAATTA
>NC_045756.1:7062217-7062933 GCF_008692095.1 Etheostoma spectabile
CTCAGTTGCAGTACAGATGGAGCAAACTCAGCCAAACCACCTCATGTCTGCGGTTTTGTTCAAGTCAAAGTGACTAGTGTCGTTTTTAAATATGTTTGGGGAAAAATGTATATTCATCATTCAAAATGACAGAAATAAATCCAACATGGAACCAATGACCACTAATGCAAACTGCAACTGCCACCCCAGCCAAGAATTTAACGGGATACCAGCTAGTGTGGTTGCAGGTATGTGGGCGAATACAACATTTCTGCATCAAAAAAATAACACTTCTAGAAGTAAGGCTGAATTTGTTTCATAACATCCTTTCAACCTTCTAGAGGGATCATACTCTCAGCCGCAGCTATCGAGGAAACTGCTTTTAGATACCTCTGCGCAGTTTGGTGTACTGATGTCCTGTTTCAAAGAATCCTTGGAACATCTTCATTAACGGAAACACTTCAATTCCCATGGAGTTTCCTTGAGTATCTATTCTTGTCTGTTTAACATCCCCACCTCAGGCCGGGGACAGTGAGGGCTGACCAAGATGACGAACAAAAGAGAAAACAGCCACAACCAACTCAGTTCAAAATCTGTTGTAGTACATGAAAACTTGTTTAAAAATCGGTCAGCCTAGTATACAATTTATACAAGTTGAAAGACAATTTGCCGTTACTGTTAATCTTGTCAGGGTGCTGTGGCTTAGTTGGTTAAAGTGCCTGTCTAGTAAACAGGAG
>NC_045756.1:7062943-7063304 GCF_008692095.1 Etheostoma spectabile
TTTCAAATCCCAGCAGCACCTTGTTGCTGCAGAGATGACCTCTGTTTCCAGCCCATCTGCACGTTACACTTCACTTTAATAAAGTATGCATTATTAATAAAAGACATAGCACTAAATCACTTATTTACAGTGCTATCACAAGGTCCTGTTGTACGCCTGGGCCACGGTCAGCCCCGACAAAATGAGCAAATCGTCTTTCTGACTGACAGGAATTCTACCGTTTAGCAGACATTAGTGGTAACATTATTTCATTTTGTAAAGCAATCCCAAAGAAGAATTTAGCACTTGTAATCGCTGTGAGCAGGGTTCGAACCTGCGCGGTGAAACCTCATTGGATTTCAAGTCCAACGCCTTAACCACT
>NC_045756.1:7063314-7066315 GCF_008692095.1 Etheostoma spectabile
AGCTGTTTCTCTCTGTGTTTTGTTGTTGTTTGGGCGTGGTGGTTATCACACCTTGCAGACCTAACTAAATTGTTGGGGGATCAGAAAGGGACTATGTGACAAGTATCTTGGTTAAAGTATGCAGTCACATTTAGATGATCTCTGGGAGCATCCATGGGTGCCTTTTACCTTATCAGATGAATTTAGTTTGGTCACCAGATATTCATGACTGTGACTTTGATTTTCACATAACACAACTCGGATTCCAGATTTTCCCAGAGCCCAAAGTTTAACGTACAATTACGATATTAAAGGTGCAATACTGCCAGCATTCACTACAATGTTGCTAAAGACGCTTGGACCACATAGCAACCATCACTTCACAGCACAGCGGAGTAGCTAACATTAGATGCGAGCTATATTGACATAAGCCGGTGCCATCTGTACCTCCCTGTCCAGACACAGCTTATTGGGCTTAGAATTATGAAAACCACAATCACTGAACACACTGCAAACTTAACGCATACGTTAATCCCCGTTGAAGACGTTGGGCCCCTGCTTTGTCTGGTCCGTCTGGCTAACGTTAGCAGTAAGGTGGGTTAGTCAGACCAGTCTGGATTTCTCAACATTTTTTTCTCAATTTGCTAACTGATACTGGAAGAAGGACCTCAGCACCTGTATCCGCTGTGAGCAGGGCTTGACCCTGCGTGGGAAACCCCATTGGTTTCGAGTCCAACGCCTTACCACTCGGCCATCACAGCTGATTTTATGCGAAACCTCGTTCATCCATTGCTTTGCTCACTGGCTTGATTATGCTGTGAATGAGTTTCTAGTATAATATGTTAGTGACTGTCATATGATACTGGCCATATTGCGTGTGCTTATGGCTATATTGAAAGTATTGCTCACGCAGAGCTCTATTTGTAACGAAGCACACTTTTCAGAATCAAATCAGAATACTTTATTATCCCCAACAGGAAATCGGTGTTACAGTTACAAGAGTATATAAATATCAGAGTATAAAATATAAATAAAGAATATTTACATATTTAACGAGGTGGTAATGGCCGCCGCTTGCTGTTCCTCCGGTAATGTTTCAGTTCAGTGACTAGTCTGGATACATCTTGGCTGGATATATTTTGCATAGAGGAGTAAGATAGAGGAGTAAAGAAGTCCTCAGCACTTTGACGCTGTGACGGGTTTGAACCTGCGCGGGGAAACCCCAGTGATTTCAGTCCAACACCTAACCACTCGGCATCACAGCTGATTTTCTTAAATCTGTTCCAGAGACAGCCAGACTGGCTATATGATTATGTTCTTTACAGTATAAGTATGTTCAGTGGACTGTCAATACGACCAGGTACCTCTGCCGAATGGCAGCTAACCTCCTTCACCCCAGACTGTTGAGGATGCTTGTGTGCAAAATCCCAAGCATTAACGATATGTGCCGTCCAGGCTTCACGCCTATTGGCACTCATGACTCTTTCAACACAGCCCGGGCCCGGTGTATTTATTCTTCCTCCATTTATGTTTGGTGATAGGTAATAAAAAGATGGCGAATATGCCGGCAAACTTAGTAAATTTAGCATCCATTCCCCTTCCCCAGCCTGTCCCAAAAATTGAAAACCACTAACACTAGCCTACATAAACTCTTTGGCAGGAAAATATTTTAATGAATGATTTAAATTTAGTCACAATCTAGATTTTATAGTATAATACTGACAGCTAGTGCATTAATGCATGTTACTAACTCAACTTCTTCCCGGAGTCTTGTGCTCTCTCGCCCCTCTCCTTTCTGGCTCTCCCTGGTTGACAGCCTCCTCGAATAAATGATCAGTTCACTACTTGCATTGAATTTGGGTGTTTTATTCAATGTTATTGGGGGAGGGAATATAAATGAGCATTGAAAAAATTTACAAAATGTCAACCTATTTTTTTAAAGTCAGAAAAAAAGAACAACCACTTAAAAAAACAAGTGCAAAAAAACTCTACAAACATACGAAACAGTGACAAAAAAACTTGGAAAAAACTGACAAATACGTTGGGAAAAGTGAGAAAATGTGACGACCAATTCTACGCACAACCATAAAACGGCCTTAACCCTAATCATAACCATAACTTGTCATGACCAAACCAAATGACACTTACTAAAAGAAGCATTTCGTCATAAACGTTTATGACTTGTTTATAATGTTTTATGACACATTCATGATAGTGTCATGTCACTCTTATGTGGATACATTCTTTAAACCTTATTGTGAAAATATTAAATACAGTGTAAAAAAAGGAAAACAAAAGCAGAAAACATCAAATAAAAAAGTAACTATATAACACCAATATGAAGTCACAAAGGAACAATATAAGAGAAGAAGAGAGAGAGAGAGAGAGAGAGGAGAGAAGAGAGTTGGTTAAGTTCCCTTAGTAAACAGGGGACAATCAAGTTCAATTCAATTTTTCAATCAATTTATTATGCATCAATCATAACAGAGTTCTCCAAGATCAAACTCTTACGATAACCACCTCCAGAATGTACAGGACCCACATTTTCTAGTAGTCTCTCTCCAGCAGAACACTGCACGGCGACAGTGGCGAGAAAAAAATTCCTTTTTAGGCAGAAACCTCGGCGACACGACCCCCAGACCCAGCCTCTTGGTAGGCGGTGTCTGACGATCCGGTTGGTGAGTATGAATGAAGATGATTGTTTTGTAGTAGTTTTCTGTAGCATAGCGGGGGGACTGTTGGGTGTGACAAGGACTTCAGCAGGAACGTAGTGGGCACGCGCAGGAGCGTAGCAGGATGTAACATATCATCGCAGGCATGTAGCGTGACCATTGGACAGCTGACTACCCTGATTTTTGGCGCCTCCTGATCCGGGAGGAAACTGCGTGGGGGAAAAGAAATAGGATCTAGGGAATGACTCCACCGGTAGCTAGAGTTCGTACAAGCATTTCTGGGCACACGGATCGCACACAAATGCAACCGATAGAAAGCATAGATAGAGGGACTCCGTGGTGTCAAAGGA
>NC_045756.1:7066340-7066438 GCF_008692095.1 Etheostoma spectabile
ACTAAACACACTGCAAACTTACAGCGTATAGTTAATCACCGTTGAACGTTGGCCTGCTTTGTCTGGTCCTCGTATAACGTTAGCAGTAAGGTGGGTTA
>NC_045756.1:7066448-7066570 GCF_008692095.1 Etheostoma spectabile
GTCAGGATTTTCTCAACGTGTTTCTCAATTCGCATCAACTGATACTAAAGAAGGACTCAGCACCTGTAGCCGCTGTGAGCAGGGTTTGAACCTGCGTGGGGAAACCCCATTGGATTTCGAGT
>NC_045756.1:7066819-7067068 GCF_008692095.1 Etheostoma spectabile
CAGAAATACTTTATTGATCCCCAAAGGGAAATTCGGTGTTACAGTTACAAGAGTATATTAATATCAGAGTAGAAATATAAATAAAGAAATATTGACATAATTAAGGAAATGTAATGGGGAACAGTAATAATGAACAGCCATGGCCCGCTTGACTGGTCCTCCAGTAATGTTATTAGTTAGCAGGGTTAGCCAGGACCAGTCTGGATTATCCCAGCTGTCTCAATTTGCATAGAGTGATACTAAAGAAGT
>NC_045756.1:7069262-7076636 GCF_008692095.1 Etheostoma spectabile
GAGAGAGAGAGAGAGAGAGAGAGAGAGAGAGAGAGAGAGCGAAAGAGTTTAGAAATGATGTACGGTGGTGACGTCATCGTACTCTCGGGCCCGTGCCTCATCATCCTCGCTGAGTGGAGACATCTCCATGGAAACAAGCTGGTTCCTTTCTGCAAAGTCAGGTAATAATTGTATTTTTTTCTCCCAAATGAAGCATGTTGTGATTGATTGATGAAAATGAAAAAAACTAAATGTCTAGTTGACCAATAGGATTGTCTGGTTGGCTCTACCTGTTGTATAATGTGAATCAATCAACGCACCTTAACCCTTGTGTTGTCCTCCCAGGTCAAAACTGAAAATGAAATTTGACCCATTTTCTCCTATATCAATGTTCTTTTTAATTACCCAAAATAACATGACTGATTCCACAAAACGCTCTTTGGCAAGTACAAATCTCTGTTTTCATTCATTTTGGGGCGTCTTATTCAATTTCATAGCAATTTGGAGAAAACATTGAAGAAGTTTTGAAATAGTATTGAGTAAAAGTGACATATTGACATATTCCAGTCTGTGATTATCCCTCAGCATCCATTCCTTTAATTTTAGTCTAAATAATTCCTAATTTCTGCTTTTCTATCTCAAACATTAGGTATAATTTCCTATAAATTAGATTTATTGACCATAAATTCCAAACATAACTGTAAAACTAAAGTTAATAAGTTAGTGTTATGAAGTGTTGACAACGTCCAAAAAAAGAGACAAAATTATTGAAAAAAGGGACAAAATCTTAATTAAAATTGATAAAAAAGTCTCAATAAAAGTGTTGATTTTCAATTTTGACGGGAAAAACTGTAAATGATTTTTTTTTTACGCTTTCAACGCTTTTCTTCCCATCACTTTTTGACGTTTTTTTCAACATTTTTGTAACTCTACCATCAATATACTGTACACATCACTAACACCAATATATCACCACTAATTTTACACTATTTTCTTTTTCGAATTCATGGTCAAGAAACCTCATTTATGTGAAATTATATCATTTTTTGGGGGGGGGGGGAATAAAACACCAAAAATTCAATAAAGTAGTGAACTGATCCTTCAGCGTTATATGGAACCATCCATGCAATATTTGGACAATTTGAATGAAAGAATCGCAGATTTCTGATGTAGAAACTTTTAAAAACGGGGCAAATTTGGCCCGAGGACAACATGAGGGTTAAATGTCAATATGACAACTTTGACCCATCCATTTGTTTTTATTGTCTCTTTTGCATGCCATACGCTTTAGTGATTGTTGGATCTTCAGTAGTAATACCTTTGGGCCTACATCCACATAGACACAGCATGAGGACGGTGGAGACGCAGTATGGACAGACCACCACCAGACGGACAATCACTCTCACTACGAACCCGGGGAAGCCTTGTGCAGCCGGTGAAGCCTGGGTAATATTTCTATGGAGATCTGGAAAAACAAACACACCTGGTCAGGTCAAGTTTTATGTGGTAATGTTATATAATAATAATAATATCTAGTCTTGTTTTAATTACTCACCACTCATCATGGCTCTAAGTATATTTTTACTATCTGTATTTATAATTTTCCATTTTTAGCACTTATTTATACTATGGTTAGACTCAATATCATCTATACTATGGTTACTTACTTTTGCTAAATTATGTAATTACATAATATTTGCAATATTTGTTGTACTAGGACCACCTAACTTTACTGAGCAATATCTTTTTATAAAATTCCACTTTACATTCATAATTTTTTTACTGTAGAAAAATGCTGCTGTAACAAGGGAATTTCCCATTGTGGGATAAATACAGTGTTATCTAATGTAATCTAATTGCAGTGCGGTGGGATATAAACGTGTTTTTTCCACATTTTTTGTCATACAAGAATAAAACACACAAAAGATTACTTCATCTTGAGACCAAAATAGTGCTAAAGCACCCCAAAAAAAAAATTCTGAGCCACTTTCAGAAAATAGAGCTAGGTCCAAAATCACGTAAATGTCAAATTTTCAAAAATGACTGATGAAAATGTCGGCTTCCCTGGGGATGAATAGCAGACTCAATCTGTAATACCACCTGATCTTTGTAGTAAATGCCCTGTGGCTCAGCATTAAAGTAAAGACTCTCAGCATCGTTGGTGTCTTTCTAGTTATATAATTCAGTTTTTCCCCCACCATGATGCTCCAAAATGATGTTAAAAAGCAGTTATCACAGAAGCTTTTCCAAAAATGTCATTAATTACATTCTGAAAAATAACTACTTGCTTATGTTTTGTGGTCTTTTAACCCTTGGGTTGTCTTCTGTTGAAGCTTTTTATCGTTTTTTAACTTTTTCTTACGTTTTTGTCCCTTTTTTTGACAATCTTTTTTTCAGTGTTAGTCACTTTTTTTGATGTTTTCAACACTACGTAACACTAACTTATTAACTTTAGTTTTACAGTTATGTTTGAGTTAGAAAAGCAGAAATTAGGAATTATTTAGGCTAAAATTAAAGGAATGGATGTTGATGGATAATCACAGACTGGAATATGTCAACTTTTACTCAATACTATTTCAAAAACATTTCAATTTTTTTCCAAATGCTAGAAAATTGAAAAAGACGCCCCAAAAGTAATGTAAGTAGAGATTTGTACTTGCCAAAGAGCGTTGAGTGGAATCAATCATGTTATTTTGGGGAATTATAAAGAACATTGATATAGGAAAAGGGGTCAAATTGACTTGAGGACAACATGAGGGATGAAAGGGTTCCAGGCACCCCTAAAGCTCTGATACTAGAATGTATTGCTTGATTTTATGAGACCATTTCATTATAAGATATGATACAGCTTTGCACCATACTTAAAAAAAGAAAAAAAACATGAAATCCTTGGTTAAAAGACAATGAAACATAAGCAACTAGTTATTTTTCAGAATGTATTTAACCCCCTAAAGTGCAGGCCCTACGACTTCCTTACCCCTGACTAACAGCCAGCTGGGTGAAGACTCTCCAACCCCTCTGATGTGACACTTGTAGAGGCCTTCATCAGACGTGGAAACACTGTAGATGGTCATGTGACCTGAAGACTCATTCCGGATCTTCGAGTCGTCTTTATAGAAAACAGCCGCGAGGTTGGACGATTGCTTTGTTCTGCAGTACAGAGTGACGTCTTCTCCCGCCATCACAGGGAAGACGGGACTCTCCAGGATTACCGGTTTATCTGAACATGGACAGAGATGGGAAATTGTCTTTGCATTGTCCCTCTATGGTTCTTACTCATTTCATAGTTTTTTTTCATACTCCTACCGTGAAAAGCAATGTTGAGAGAGTTGCTTCGCCGCCTTTCGGGGGACTCGCACCAGTAGATTGCGCTGTCATCCTGCTTGGCAGCATGGAGCACGCAGCCAAAGGAGTCAGGAACCCCCCAATTCTCCCCACAGCTGGACATCTTCCCAACAGACTTAGCATTGGAACTCGTGGCCCTGAAGATCTTCCACCCTTGAGATGTGCTGTTGTCCCCACAGCTCAGAGACAGTTTCTTATACTCAAACAGCTGAGACGAGTTAGGGGACGCTGTGAGCGTGGCAGGCGCAGAATCATCTGGGGACACCAACGTCAAAATGAAAGTTCGGATCAAGATGAAAATATATAAAGTGAATGTAGTTGTGTGGAGGCCTTTACCTTTCATCAGCAGCCAGCTGACTGGAGACTCTCCATCTTTAACTTTACATTTGTAGGCGCCTTCATCAGTCTTGGAAAAATTGCCAATGGTCTTACTCATCCCGCTCCCGATGTGGCGGCCATCTTTGTAGAAATCCGCTGTCAGGTTGGAGGACTTCTTTGTCCTACAGTGCAGAGTGACGTCTTCTCCCTCCGTCACGGGGAGGAAAGGACTCTCAAGGATCACACGGCCTCCTCAACACAAAGACAAAGTACAGCATCTCATCCATTCACACAGAAATACTGACTGCACAGTCTGATCTGAATACAGAGAAACACGACTGGATCTACAACTAGAGAGTTTGATCAATGGCTGCTAAATGCGAGGAGATAAATATAGCTTTAAAAAAAAGTCAGTGGGGGGGAACTACATCTCCTTATTAACCCTCCTGCTATAAAAATGTCTATATTTTTAAAAAAAATACGGGCTTCTTTTCCAACCAAATTACAAAGAAAATAACGTGTGGTTCCAGGATTGCAAGTAAAGTTAATGATCACTACTTTCATTGAATTTTGAGTTGTTTTATTAAATTTTCTAAAAAGAAACAGTATTCTGACACAACTTTGTATGTTTCATTGGCTTTTAACACCAGGTACAGTGTTGATCTAATGTGTCTTGTTGTCTTCGGGTCCAAATTTGACATATATGAGGTTTACTGACCATAAATTCCAAAAATAACTGTGAAACTAAAGACAATAAGTTAGTGTGACGTAGTGTTAAACGTCAAGAAGAAATGACAAACGTTGAAAAAAAGCGTCAAAAGTGTTGAAAAAAGGGACAAAAACGTAAGAGAAAGTGAAAAACGTCGATAGAAAGCGTCAACAAAAGTGGTGATTTCCAATTTTGGCAGGAAGACAACACACACACACACACAACAACCTGCACTGCTAAAGACCCATCAGGGTCACATGTCACATCCATGCAGAAGCAGAAGTTCAAGAAGAGGAAGTGTGCGTGTGGTTTGTGATTCTCAGAGTCTTACCCGTCACGGTGATGTTGACGGTTTGGCTGCTGTCTCCGTGTTTAGACTCACACCAGTACACTCCGCTGTCGGACAGCTTGACTGCTTTCACGTCGCAGTTGGAGGAAATCTGGTCGCCCCAGCCCACCGCACACCGGGACAGCTTCAGCCTGGGAACACATCAGTTCCTTTGTCATTTACAAATGTGGAAATAATTCAGTTTTATTAACTATCGGATCCAATTTGACCCATTTTCAAAAATGTGGTTTTCTTTTAACCTTCATGTTGTCCTCGGGTCAAATTGACCCCTTGTCCTATATCAATGTTCTTTTTAATTCCCCAAAATAACATGACTGATTCCACACAACGCTCTTTGCCAAGTACAAATCTCTACTTTCATTAATTTTGGGGCGTCTTATTCAATTTTATAGCATTTGAACAAAAAGAATTGAAGTGTTTTTGAAATAGCATTGAGTAAAAGTTGACATATTCCAGTCTGTGATTATCCATCAACATCCATTCCTTTAATTTTAGTCTCAATAATTCCTAATTTCTGCTTTTCTAACTCAAACATCAGCTATAGTTTCATATAGTTTTTCTGGGTCCAAATGTTAACTTAAAACCTCCTTAATTCATTTTTGTCGCTTTTCCTAAAGTTCTTTGTTGACTTTTTGGGACATTTTTGTTGTTTTTTGAAGTTGTTGAAGCTTTCTTTGACATTTGTTTGTCACTTATTGACGTTTTCTAACTTTTCCCAAAGTTCTTTGTTGATTCTTTTGGACATTTTTATTTTTTTTTAAGCTTTCTCTGACATTTGTTGTCACTTTTTGACGTTTTCTAACGTTTCCCGAAGTTCTTTCTCACTTTTTTACACTATTTCTGAGTTTTTTTGACGTTTTCGTAGTTTTTTCCCTACATTTCTGTAACTTTTTTCAGTGTTCTTAAGTCTTTTTTTTCACTTACAATGCTATGAAATTAAATAAAACATCCAAATTCAAGGAAAATAGTGAACTCATCAGTTATTTAACTTGTGAGGAGCATCGTATGGAACCATCCACGTTATTTGTTTTACAATTTGGTTGAAGGAAAGCCAAATTTCGGATAATCTAAATCAAACCCTTTGGTCAATTCCTGCATATTTAAGGTTGTTTTTTTAATCCACAGACTGTAAAATAGTGGATGAAGCTTCCAGATCGGAAAAGGGAAGCCAGTAGACCTTTTTCACAGCAGACATGTTGACATGTCATAGTAGGAAAAGCATAAGTGTATTCAAAACCATTAAGGATGGCTGCATTCCACTTAGGAGTAAGTATTGTGTGTGCTGACTCACACTTCATGGAATTAATTAGATTAGATTAGATTCAACTTTATTGTCATTACACATGAAAGTAATACTATTTTAAACAAAATTTTTACAGATAGATTTGTCCTATGAATATAATATATACAGATAACTAGTATTGTGAACAAAATTTACAGCTGGATATGTACTGAATATAATATACAGGTGGATAATACTATAAATAGAATTTTTACAGATATGTACAATGAATATAAAATACAGATGGTTGTTACTATAACAGAGTTTACAGGTGAATATGTACTATGAATATACATACAGATGGCTATTACTATAGACAGAATGCGAGCATAATATACAGATGGTTATTACTACAAACAGAATTTTTACAGATAGACATATATAATAAGTTAGGCTAAAATGAGCAGTATAACAATGGATTTAAGCAGAAGCTATCCAAATTAAAGTGCAGTGGAAAGTAATTGCACATTACAGTTAAAGTATGGTATTGCAAATGTATATGTAAACAATTGGTACTGTGAATAAACTGTCGGCAGTGCAAATTGATATTCCAGTCAAGGTAAGCAGTGCAAGATTCAGATATAAACAGTTGTTACTATAATAATTGAGTCATTAAGGTTATCAGTTTCAGTTGTGCTTTTCCTGCTATGACAGGTCAAAATGTCCGCTGTGCTGAAGCTCCTTACACCTCCATTTTATCTCATTTCCAGCAGGGTGCGACTCCACTGGCTCCAAAATGAGATTATGGTCTCAATTCATTTTTCAGAAGATTTCAGAGGGACAAGGATGACCCTGCCCGTCTCCACAAAATCTGGATTGATAATTCATTTCAGGAATAATCCCCGGAACATCAGCAAATGTCTGACTCTACAGGCTGAAACGTTTTGAAGAAATTTGGGATCAAGCAACAAAGTAAGCCGGCTTGGTTCTTTGGGGAATGATTGCAAAGACTTACATAAGAATATTTTTAATATGTCACTGGGACGTGTTGGGACTGCAATTTGTTATGGACAAAATGCACAGCGATAAACTGGATAATAAACTGGCAAATGAAATTTAACCAAAACTAACATATTGAAAAACAGTTTCTTGCCATAGGCACTCAACACACACACAAATCATTAACTTGCCTTCATAATCACACATCATACATTTGCAATATATTGCAATATCAAACATGATGTGCAATATTTCACCTGTCCTGTCCTAAGTGTATAATGTCTTAAATTATTCCAGGTTTTAGCTATTAGCTAAACTGACCCGTCTGTTGTGTATCTCCACGCCGTCCAATCACCACATCCCACTGACATCTTCTCATACTCGAAATACTGAGACCTGCTAGGAGTGATGGTCACAGAGACTAGGGGAGAGAGAGAGAGAGAGAGAGAGAGA
>NC_045756.1:7076646-7080950 GCF_008692095.1 Etheostoma spectabile
GAGAGAGAGAGAGACTTTATATAAGTCCACCTGTTTTCTAGACTGTCTTGCTTTTTAAGACATGGTGGTCACTTTACATTTTGTTCTTATTTCTTTTGAGAAGACTGAGCCGGATTGATGTAATGTTAGGATGTATTTAAGACAATCTAAGAAATAGTTCTCTTTGTGTGCTTAGCACTAGCACATTAGTCAATACTGAAATATGTCTGTTGGATGGAACTGTAGTTCGTCCTACATGTTCCCCTCAGGATGAACTGTGATTACTTTGGTGATTCTCTTACTTTTCATCAGGTCATTTTTCTAATGTGTCCATTTTTTTTATATATATAACCAAATACCTGCTGAACTAGCCTCAGATGATCATCCTTTTCGTAGCATTTTAATCTGCAAATCAATTCTAGTTCTCAAAGTAACTCTAGTTCCAAAAGTAACTCTAGTTCCCATTGTAACTCTAGTTCTCAAAGTAACTCTAGTTCCCAAAGTAACTCTAGTTCCCAAAGTAACTCTAGTTCTCAAAGTAACTCTAGTTCCCAAAGTAACTCTAGTTCCCAAAGTAACTCTAGTTCTCAAAGTAACTCTAGTTCTCAAAGTAACTCTAGTTGTCAAAGTAACTCTGGTTCTCAAGTAACCTGTTCTCAAAGTAACTCTGTTCTCAAGCACTCTGGTTCTCAAAGTAACTCTAGTTCTCAAAGTAACTCTGGTTCTCAAAGTAACTCTAGTTCTCAAAGTAACTCTGGTTCTCAAACTAACTCTGGTTCTCAAAGTAACTCTAGTTCTCAAAGTAACTCTGGTTCTCAAACTAATTCTGGTTCTCAAAGTAACTCTAGTTCTCAAAGTAACTCTAGTTCTCAAAGTAACTCTAGTTGTCAAAGTAACTCTGGTTCTCAAACTAACTCTGGTTCTCAAAGTAACTCTAGTTCCCAAAGTAACTCTAGTTGTCAAAGTAACTCTGGTTCTCAAAGTAACTCTAGTTCCCAAACTAACTCTGGTTCTCAAAGTAACTCTAGTTGTCAAAGTAACTCTGGTTCTCAAACTAACTCTGGTTCTCAAAGTAACTCTAGTTCCCAAAGTAACTCTAGTTGTCAAAGTAACTCTGGTTCCCAAAGTAACTCTGGTTCTCAAAGTAACTCTGGTTCTCAAAGTAACTCTAGTTCTCAAAGTAACTCTAGTTCTCAAAGTAACTCTAGTTCCCAAAGTAACTCTAGTTCCCAAAGTAACTCTAGTTCTCAAAGTAACTCTAGTTCTCAAAGTAACTCTAGTTGTCAAAGTAACTCTGGTTCTCAAAGTAACTCTGGTTCTCAAAGTAACTCTAGTTCTCAAAGTAACTCTGGTTCTCAAACTAACTCTGGTTCTCAAAGTAACTCTAGTTCTCAAAGTAACTCTGGTTCTCAAACTAACTCTGGTTCTCAAAGTAACTCTAGTTCTCAAAGTAACTCTAGTTCTCAAAGTAACTCTAGTTGTCAAAGTAACTCTGGTTCTCAAACTAACTCTGGTTCTCAAAGTAACTCTAGTTCCCAAAGTAACTCTAGTTGTCAAAGTACTCTGGTTCTCAAAGTAACTCTAGTTCCCCAAAGTAACTCTATTCCCAAAGACTCTAGTTGTCAAGTAACTCTAGTTTGTCAAAGTACTCTGGTTCTCAATAACCTCTGGTTCTCAAAGTACTCTAGTTCCCAACCTCTGTTAACTCTGGTTCTCAAAGTAACTCTAGTTCTCAAATTCCAATTCTGTTTCCTTCGGGGATCAATAAAGTATTTCTGACTTCTGATTCTGATTCTGAAATAAATGCAGTGCAGTAAAAAGTATAGTATCTCCCTTTGTTGAAATAAAAAGGTTTTACAGAACCACGATGACAAAGACTTCTGCAACTAATAGAAAAAGAAACCTAAACTTTTGGTGAAATAACCACAGCTGGGTGTCTGTTCTGAGCACACACCCACATCTGTGGTTTCAGATGCCACATCTCACAGAAGTGGCCTATGTGGATTTCACACAGACCCTAGACCAACGTCCACATTGCTTTCTATTCTGATCTGCTATTTATGAGGTGTGATGCGCTGTTGAGCAGCCCTTCCTCCTCAAATTTCCATCAACTCTTTGTGTAGCAGTAAGTAGCACAAAGATTAAACATTATGGGCCACATGTAAAAAATGTATTTGAGTTCTGATGTTTTTTTGAAGTCTTAAAAAGTTTTTATATTAAAAACAGTCATATTTTAAGATTAAAGTCAGGATTCTGAGGAAAAAAGGTCAGAATTTGGACTTTAATCTCAGAATTCTGATTTTTATTTAAAGCCTAAACCTTTTTTTTTTAAGTTTCTAAAAAAAAAAAGACTTTAAACTCAGAACTCAGTACAATTTTTTTTGTTACGCCAAGAACAGAAAAGACTCAAATGCAAGGCTCACAAACAAAACAAAAGGATACATTTGAGCGGAGAGGAGAGGGACAGTGGGAAGGCAGACGCCAGGGATAGGGACGAAGACATGGGGAAGCTTGGGGAGTCTCGAGGGTGCGGAGGGAAGCGTGGGAGAGCCAGGAGCACGGAGCCGAGGGGAAGACACTGGAGCTGGGAGACGGAGACAGGCTGAAGCAGGGTGCCGCGGGAGGGGGACCAAGAGAAGAAGCCAGCTGACCGGAGACGGAAAACAGGAGTGGAGGTGATAACTGAAGAGGAGAAACAAAAAGAGGTAAGTCAACAATGACCATAGAACACTCGAGAGAACAGAAGCTTGAAGAGAGTTTCACCTGTATGACTGGAGCAACAATCAAGCAAAGGTGGGTTGAAGAGCCAGGGTTGATATACTGTACACTGTAAATAATGGCTGGGAAATCTCCAGTTATTTCCTTTAGATTTCACAGTAACACTACTGTATATAATAATAATAATAATACATTTTATTTAAAGACGCCTTTCATGGCACTCAGGACGCACGCACAGGGAATTCAAAATAAGAACAGCAAAACAAAATATACACAGCAAAACAAAATACTATACAACAGAAAAACAAATACTTACAACACACAACAAATAACTATACAGCAAAAACAACAAAACCAAAAACTATACAACAGCAAAACATAATACTATAACAAACAGAAAAAAACAAATACTATACAGCAAAACAAAATAACTAACAAAGAAAAGGCGGAGCAACAGACATTAGGTGGAATACAGCAGTTATAAACAGATGTGTTTTTAGTTGTGATTTGAAATGGGGGATGAATCAATGTTTCTGAGTGGGGGGGTAGTGAGTTTCCAGAGACGGGGAGCAGAGCGGCTAAATGCTCTGCCCCCATGGGGTGTGAGACGGGCGGGGGGGACAGACAGGTTTATGGAGGAAGAGGATCTGAGGGAGCGGAAGGGAGTGGGACGCTGGAGGAGATCAGACAAATATGGGGGGCGAGGTTGTGGATGGCCTTGAATGCTAATAGAAGGATTTTGAATTTGTACGGAACTGGACGGGAGCCAGTGGAGCTGTTGGAGGACAGGAGTGATGTGGTGGATGGAGGGGGTTCGGTTATGATGGCGGGCAGCTGAATTCTGGACCAATTGAAGTTTGTGGAGGGATTGTGAGCGGACCGAAGAGGGAGGTTGCAAAAAGCGAGACGGGAAGTGCGAGACTGTGGACAAGAATTGCAGCAGTGTGGGGGGTTAAGGGAGGCGGAGGGCGATGGGTGTTACGTAGGGAAGTAGGCAGACGGGTAATGTTATTGCATGGGGTTGAAAGGATAATGTGCTGTCAAGGATGACACCCAGACTCTTAACCTTATAGTAATATGTAGTAGTTTACATTAAAACCTTGTCAACCTGACAAAATCACAGTAGTCTAAGCATGTGCGTGGATGTGACTCAGGTGTGCGTGGTCAGCTGGCTTCAGCAGGAGGGAAAGGGAGGAAAAACAGTCTTATTAATGGCCTTGGCTGTATGTTTGGGGTCGTTGTCTTGCTGCTGAATAAATGTGGGGCCAATCATACGCCTCCTTGATGGTATTGCATGATGGGTAAGTATCTGCCTGTATTTCTCAGCATTGATGACACCATTAATTTGACCACATCTCCATTTGCAGAAATGCAGCCGCAAACCTGCAAAAAAACACCACCATGCTTCCCTGTTGCCTGCAGACACTCATTATTGTGGCACTCTCCAGCCCTTCTTTGAACAAACTACCTTCTACTAGAGCCAAATATTTCAATTCATATTCATATTTTGACTCATCAGTCCAGAGCACCTGCTGCCATTTTTCTGCACCCCGGTTCCGAGGTTTTGGTGCATTGTCGAGTCGCTTGGCCTTGTTTCCATGTCGGAG
>NC_045756.1:7080960-7081779 GCF_008692095.1 Etheostoma spectabile
TGGCTTTTTGGCTGCAACTCTTCCATGAAGACCATGTCTGTCCAGACTTCTCCCAGGTGGACCTGGTCCCACTGCTTTCTGCCATTTCTGAGCTGATGTCACTCTTGATGTGTTTTTCATCTCCTGCACTGAGTCTCCTAGGCCCACCACTACGTCTATTGCTATCCTAAACCATGCCTGACTTTTTGCAAGTGTACCTGTAAGAACTGAGGGTAATAACACCAAATATTGATGTAATTTAGATTTTTCTTTTGTTCCCTCACTTTGCATTTTGTAAACTGATCAAAATAAACAATCATTATTCATATTTTTGAAAGCATTCTTAGTTTACAGCCTTTGTCACACCTGCCTAAGACTTTTGTAATGTACTGTATATCTACTGTATACAGTGTTGGGAGCAATTACAGCAATGTATTCCTTTTTGCTGTTACGCAGTAATATAACACATTACTAATTAAATTTCAGTAATATTACACTCGTTACAATCTCATTAACACAAGTTCCAACGCATTTTAACACATCTAGTGTTGTTCTGCTTTTTTAAGAACAAGTATTACTTCCTGTTGCTGTATTCGATGGTTGAGGTGACTGCAGAGAAAGATACATTTGCGAGATGGACATTATTTATATTATTTTTTATCATTATTGTTTTTCCTTTAGACAACCTTAGTTTTAAACTAAACCACATGAATTTCTTATTTTCTTTCTTACAAATATTTTTTTACATGAATGCTGCACTTCAAGGTACTTCTAATTGAGTATTTTCCTTTTCTCCTACTTGCCTATTATCTGTTTTAATTATCTATTTGTATAGCTTTA
>NC_045756.1:7081789-7089168 GCF_008692095.1 Etheostoma spectabile
TATTCATATACATTTTACAAAATATTATGAATATAATCTATGATGTATTAAAGTGGATAAAATGGAGACTTTAGTCACAAGTTACCCGCCAAGTCAAACATCTGGTGTTATCTTGGTGAAAATAACTCAAAAGTAATGCAAAAGTAGTGTAATACAGTACACTTTAGAGACAGTAATATAACTAATTACTCAAAAATGACAGTAACTAGTAATCTATTATACATTACATTTTGGAAGCAACTTGCCTAAAACACTGATTATATATACTGTATGTATATATTTATTTATATATTGTATACAATTGAGCTGCATCTATAATGACATGATGGGCGGCCTAGAGCCTTTAAATATAACTTTTTATGGTGCATACAAAACTAAGCTATTAAAATAATAATGTATTCCAGTATTTATACATGTTTTTTTTTTATGTTAAAATGTGCAACAGTGAATCCTTCAGCTTAACTGTATCTGTGATTGGCTCCCTTAGCTATAGGCCTATGTAGTGGAAATAAAAAATAAAAAAAAAACTTTACAAATTTGTTAGATTCATGTTAATCTACATTTTCAGACATATTGATACATTTAGTTTTTGTACTGTCAAACAATAATTTGGTATTGCCCCATGCAGTTACTCTAAGGACCCCTCAGAGTGACTGCAGGGGCTAGGGATCCCGGACCAGAGGTGGGTAGAGTAGCCAAAAATTGTACTCAAGTAAAAGTACTGTTACTTTAGAATAATATGACTCAAGTAAAAGTAAAAGTAGTCATCCAAATAATTACTTGAGTAAGAGTAAAAAAGTGCTTGATGAAAAAACTACTCAAGTAGTGAGTAACTGTTGAGTAACGTCTGATTTATTTCTTAACACAAGCATCAATCAGACCGACAAAAATACAAAATAATCATATTTAGGCAAATATAGTTCATCCAATCAATAAAATAAATTAAAATGAATTTATTAATTACAAAATAGCTTAAGTGAAGAGAATTGTCACATCAAATTTGGATGGATACTGCATGTGCAAAACATACTGTATGTAACCTAAAACAGGGGCTCCCAAAACCTTCAGCCCACGACCCCCCAAAGTAACGGTGCAAGTGACTTGCGACCCCCCCACTAGAAACGTATATAAACATTGCGCGCAACCGCTCACGCACTATAGGCGTGAAAATCAAAAGAGCTGTTCCCTTTTTAGTTATTTGCTTGGTTTGATTTTAAATTTAGCCACTAGTTTTATCTTGTGTTAAAATCATGGCTAACATATGCTATTTCTAATCGTTTTTAAATTTTTATTTTATTTCTGGAAATCAACTTGCGACCCCCCCCTCTCTGGCTCGCAACCCCCCTGTGGGTCCCGACCCCCACTTAGGGAATCACTGACCTAAAAGACAAACGTTCACCTCTCCACAGCCAAAACTAAAATTACCGCTACGTTTCCTCAGGTTAGATGTTGAGTCTTTGAATGCTGACATGTCCGTTTGTTTTGGTCGACACTGAAGGCACCGCATAATGTAGCTGCTGTTTCGCACTTTTCCTAAAAGGTAACCATGCTTTCACTATGAGGCCGGGGGGGGGGGGTCCTCCTGGTCTGCCTTGGCGACGGTTGATTCTGACATCTTTGATTTGCTACGACCGTAAAGCCAACCTGTCCCGGCGCTGACCTCGAGTATGGTCACGTGACTGCACGACGACGTTTGATTGGTGGAACACAGTCACGTGGTAGAGCCTTCAGCGGAAGACTCTCTCTCTCTGTCAAAATAAAACGTTTAAATGAGACGTACGCTGGGGTAAAAACAATGACGCGCAGAATACCAAAGAGGTAAAAAGAAAAGTAACGAGCTCATTGTAGCCTGATGTAGCGGAGTAAGAGTACAGTTTATTCTTCACTAATCTACTCAAGTCCAAGTAAAAGTATAGAGATTTAAAACTACTCCTAGAAGTATAATTTTTTCAAAAACGTACTCAAGTAAATGTAACGAAGTAAATGTAACTCGTTTCTACCCACCTCTGTCCTGGACCCCCTGTTGAAGACCAATGAAAGAATGAATCCATTACACACACACACACACACACACACACTGGCTTGAAACGTACCTTGATGCAGGGCAGACGTCTGGCGGGCGATAAACACTGAAACAACAGTCCCAGTCAGTCATTCATCCAAAACACAGCTTCATAAATATTAGTTCCAACTTTTGATAACTTCGGCATCAGATCGGCATCTTCAGCATAGTGTTACAGCTTTTTACAATCACTCTGGCACTACTTTCAGAACCGTCATTTTTCAAAACTCTAGACACAAAACCCATAACCAACGATCAAAATGCCAAATTTTTTCAAAACCCTAACATGTTTCAATACACATAAACTTAAGATCACTTTAACCAAAATCACCTGTTCAATATGACATCAAAGTACTACTACTTCAAAAAGCATTGTCTATTCATTTCATTACAGTGTTATCGAATCAACAGCTCATAATGATCAGTAACTGCTGCATTATTCTAAATGCATAGTTGTATGGAGACAGAAACAATATCCCACCAATTAGCATGGAGCATGAACCAATTATGCTACATTATCTATGGATGTAATATTTCATCATCATTCTTTATTGTAATGTACTACTGTTTATCAGCTTCTATGGTCCTGTGTACTACCTTTATTGTAAGACTATTTACAGTATTGATGGTTAAATTACTGCACTGTATGCCTGCAGGCCCATTGAACTGCCTGTTCAATTCTGCCATATATATATACTTTATACATACTCGTATACTATTTATTTATCATACTACTTAAGCAGTTGCACATTTTTGTATTCCCAACTTGTATATATATTCAATTATTTGTTCTTGTATTTTATCCTATTATTATTTCTTGTACATCGTATGTATGTATATTGTATCCTAGTATTTCATTTATATTTATATTCTGTGCTGTGTGACTGATTTTGCTGCCGTAACACTATAATTTCCCATTTTATTGGGATGAATAAAGTATCTATCTATCTATCTATCTATCTATCTATCTGAAGATGTAGAAGTACAGTAATCATTGCTTTGTTTTTCTTTTTACAGTATAAGTAAGTTGAGGAACACTGCATTTGATATTTTACAGTACTGTCTTTTCTTTTCCATTTCCTAGCTAATTATTTAAGTTTGACTCAAATAAAGCTATGTTATGATTGTATGGTTTTTCATCACTACATTTCAGATTTTGTTCAATGACTCCACTGTGTCCGTAGTATTCTCTTTACAACTGCAGTGCTTTTACAGGGATGTATTTTCATCTAGTATCATACTGACACATGTATCACCTACCAACCGGAAGGGCTTAGGTGGTTAAAGCTACATCCTTAACTGACTTTGATATGTTACTGAAGGTGTGTGTACTCACGGAGGAAAAGAAGAGTTGCCTTCATGTTGTCTGCAGGCGGAAGCTTTAATGACTGCTAACAACTGGGTGGGAAGTTCCTCTTAAAGTTAACACAGAGACGGTGTAGAGTGGCATGCAGAGCCTAAGACACTGACATGAACGTGTCATAAACATTATAAACAAGTCATAAACCTTTATGACATAACGCTTCTTCTAGTAAGTGTCATTCGGTTCTGTCATGACAAGTTAGGGTTAGGGTTCATGTGTCATGACTGTGTCATGTCACTCTTACGTAGATACCTCCAAGTAAAGTGTTACCAATCACAGCATGCAAGTATACGTTATGATACCCACCTAGTTTATGTATCAACCATTTCTGTTCATTTGGCCTAATGAAGCTAATGAAGCTGTTGATGTTGATGAAAATTAGTAAATTGATTATTACCTCTTGTCCACTCTGTGAGGAAGAGCCTGGAGGACGCTCAAATCAGGCAGCGCCTTGGCCGTTTACATCACTCAGCATCACATGGACCTTAAACCACACCTGGCAGTGATGTCACAGGGTCCTGGTGTACACCTGGGCCACGTTCTGGGCCCGATAAAACAAGTTGAAATACACTTTGCTGCTCATTGGGTAACACCGCTGACACACACACCAAACAAGAGAAAACATATCTCAAAGTCTGTTGCACACCAAGGACTAATAATAATAATAATAATAATGATAATAATAATAATAATAATAATAATAATAATAATAATACATTTTATATGTAATGCACTCCATAACCTGTAAGAGGCACTGTAGCTTAGTGGTTAAAGCACCTGTCTTGTAAACAGGAGATCCTGAGTTCAATCCCTAGCAGTGCCTGTGTTTCAATGAATGTGTCTGAGACTTTCATTAACTAGGGTACATTTTCAATTTGTGTGCATCCAAGTCCCAGAAATGCTTGTTACTAACGTAGCTCAGGGGAGCTTATGCCCTGGAGTCCTTGGACCAAAATCTTGATTGCAGCTGTTGTAGTGGTCATGCTGCATGCCCTGCTACACCATGCTATGCTCAACAGTGCCTTACAGAGTCCTGCAAAGTCCTGCTATGCTACTTTAAATAAAAGTGAATTGAATTTTCAACAAGAGCAACAAATTTAATACCTGATTTGCCAGAGCCTGAATGTCATATCATCCATATAGAAAGTTACATCTTATTATAGTTCTTAACACTGTGCACACGGGATGTGATATATATCATATTAGGTTAGCCAAAGTTGTTTTTTTTTGTTATTAATTCACCCGCCATTAGCATCCCATTGACTCTCATTCATTTGACAGTGAATAACTTTGCATCTGAAGCGTTTAAAGACTTTATTTGTCTGTTGTTTATTACTAAAGAAACACAACAATGTATAAAAGGCTCCATTACCTTGTAAGTCACGTTATAGCTCCGTAGCAGACGTTTTTATGTAAAAATAGGCTAACGATTGTGTCATAACCACGCGACTTACTGTCACACAGTAGAGGAATCACCGTATAGTCAGGAGAAGCTTGCAGACACTTTGGACTTACATCAGCTGTTTAGGTTTAATTACTAATGTTAACTAGCATGTTAGTTAGCAGTTATTAGCCTGTGCCTATGTTAATGTTAGCTAGCATGTTAGTTAGCAGTAATTAGCCTGTCTATGTTAAGTTACTAGCATGTTGGTTAACAAATTAGCCTGTGTCTATGTTAATGTTAAAGCATGAGTTAGCAGTAATTAGCCTGTGTCTAGTTTAATGTTAACTAGCATGTGTTAGCAGTAATTAGCCTGTGCCTATGTTATCTCCTAACATATACCTACCTCTCGGTCTCTGCTGATTGGGATGATTGAGATTTCTCTTGCACAGCTACCAGAAGACTTACAGCTTTCAGACAGGTTGCTCACGTCACATCTACGTCTGGAGGCTGCGCAGTAACGCTCAGCATCACTGGAAAAATGCTTCTAATGTCCATGCTAATGGCTAATCTCCTTCATTGGTCTCCTCCAGAACAACGGGATCTGTTTGTCCATTTTTTTAACTGTCTATGGAAATGAAGCGAGTTTTTTTAAATTGTTTTTTTGTATTCATTCAGAATATAAATATACAAACAACACTTTTGGAAATTAAGCGAGGTAGATGACCATCCTTAATGATGATGTTAAACCCACACTTTTGAATAACAGGCCGTCAGTTAAAGCGGAACGAAAAACGCCCTTAATTCCACTCCGTCGTAACTTAAACAGTGTGACACCCAGCGGAAGTAAACAACACAAGTGCCAGTTGAGTTAGCTGAATGCTCGTGTTGAGTGAGCTTAAAGAGACTGTATTGTAGTTGTAGTGCAGGTAATTCTCACAGCTGTAAGTAAGCAACGATGTCTTCAGTTGGGTATTTGAGAGAGTTCATCAACGAGCGACTAACTGCTGCCGCTGAAGACATATTCGGAGTTTTTGAAAAAACTATCGTCGAGTACGAGGAAGAGATCCATCGTCAGCGCAGGCTGTTGGATGTCGTTTGGAAACCCGAAAAAAACTTACACAGGATAGGTGTGTATGCACTTTATGATTTGAATCATGGTTACAACCGCCGATGTCTAGCTTTATGACTATAAATTACGTGTCAGCGGAAATGGAAAATGAGCCAAGGGTGCGTCTATGTGCTGGATTCTTACTTAGCGGAGGCTACCCAGCAAAGACCAGTGAAGACAACGTTGTTGTTAATATTTTTAACCTAACAGTCAGATTCATTTTAAATAATACAGTGCGTGATACAGTTCAGTTGCTTAGGTTTAGACTTGTAAAGCAACAGTATTAATGCAATATCCTATCCAAACTTTGGTCAAAGTCAGAATCCTTGATTAATGTGTTGCTACAACAAAGTAAATTATTTAAAGAGAGAAAATGCACATTTCATAATGTGTTAAAGCGCCCATATTCAGCTCATTTTCAGGTTCATAATTGTATTTTGAGGTTGTACCAGAATAGGTTTACATGGTTTCATTTTCAAAAAACACCATGTTTTTGTACATTGCTGCAGATCCTGTTTTCACCCTGTGTGTTTAGGTCTCTGTTTTAGCTCCAGAGTGAGACATCTCACTTATATACTATCTTTGTTGGGAATCACGCATGCTCAGTAGCTCAGTAAGATCCCATCAGCTAGATAACTCTGTCTCCAGCTTTGATCAATTCAAGGCAAGATTAGCTGGGAGACTTCTTCTAGACGAGGGCCACTTGTGGAATTCATTCTTTCATTCAAACCTTTATTTAACCAGGATAAAAAAAAAAAACAAAAAAAAAAAAAAAAAAAAAAAAAAAAAAAAAAAATTAAAAAAAAACAAAAAAAAACTCCTTGAGATTAAAAATCTCTTTTACAAGAGGGTCCTGGCAAGTGGCAGCAGCACGTTTCGATAGACAGAGACACTTACATGTAATACATAAACACACTTTCACTTATATTCAAAAACAAATGTCATCATAAATACCAGGGTCCTAAATCAATTAAAAACCGTGACATACAGACTGCCCTTCTGCAAGGCTCCTAACAAGCCTTTAAAAGAATAAAATGAGACCAACTCCTTCAACTGGAGTTCATTTGAAGCTGATTCCATGCAGATGGGGGCGCAAAATAAAAGCCTTTTGCCGAAGTCAGTGTGGGCTTTAGGGACTGTCAATAAAACCAGATCCTGTGAGCGCAGGTGAATGTCCCTGCAGACCTCGGGAGGATATAAGGGTTCAGGTAAGGAGGAAGAAGTCCTAATACTGCCTTATAAATAAAAAGATGCCAGTGCATCCAACGCTGAATTGAGAGTGAAAACCACTGACCCGAGAATACAGCAACAGGTGAGTGAGAGATTTTAAGTTTGTGAGAAATCGCAAGGCTCCATGAAACACAGTGTCCAAAGCATGAAGACACTGGGAGGTTGAATGCATGTAGAAAATATCACTGTAGTCCAAGACCGACAAGAATGTTGCATTTACTAGTTGTTTTTT
>NC_045756.1:7089178-7089283 GCF_008692095.1 Etheostoma spectabile
GATAAACAAGACTTGATTCTAAAGAAAAAACCTTTACTTCAATTTCCGTTTTTTTAACTAAATCTTGGATATGCATTGTAAAAGACAGTGATTGGTCAATGGTAA
>NC_045756.1:7089293-7089472 GCF_008692095.1 Etheostoma spectabile
ATTTGTAATGTGACACTTCTTCAATTTCTGTACCAATGTACCTGCAGAACAGGGACAGGAAGTAGTTCTTTTGGAGATAATGGTCAACTAGTTTCTGTTGGAGCAGTGTTTTGCTTTGAGAACGAGCTAGCATGTTACCGTTAGCCACCTTGTCTCTAGTGACGTAGAAAGCCGTGCAG
>NC_045756.1:7089482-7092602 GCF_008692095.1 Etheostoma spectabile
GCTCACCCGGAGACTGAAGACAGAGGACACTCAGAAATCGGATCTCACTCAAAACAGCATGGATGGTTATTTTCCAAGTATGTATGTGTGTGGAAGCACCAGAGACACAAAATATCACCCTAAATCCCAGAAAAAGTTGGTATGTATACAGCAAAATTGATCAAACTTTGGCTAGGCTACTTATCTGTTTTCTCTCTACTTTCTTGAGTTTAAAGGAAAATTAAGCAGTAAAACCATTAGGAGGGGGTTAGTTGCAAGGTAGGTTTAGGTCATACAGGTGTACTTGCAGTTTAATGTCCCAAATTCCTCATAAAGTAACCCCATTTGTATCGGTTCTATCCCCCAACCAATCAGCGATCCTAACCTTAACCACTCAACCGGTCGTCAGACACCGCCTACCAAGAGCCTGGGTCTGTCTGAGGTTTCTGCCTAAAAGGAAGTTTTTCCTCGCCACTGTTGCTTGCTCTGTAGGAAACTACTAGAACTGTTGGGTCCTTGTAAATTCTGGAGTGTGGTCTAGACCTACTCTATCTGTAAAGTGTCTTGAGATAACGCTTGTTATGAATTGATACTATAAATAAAATTGAATTGAAAGTAGGATTGGGCAATATAGAAAATATCACAACATTCTTGACCAAATACCTCAATGTCAATGTTGCAATAATATGTTTGATTATTGACGCTTTAACAAACTGTTATTTCCACAATGAGATTTTTGAAAAATATTCTCCAGGAATGATTTAATGACTTAGTGGTTAAAGGTAAATAATAGAACAGCTAGAACAGTCTGGTAAGAAAAAAATAACATCACTTTACTGTAAAACCAAGAAAAGACAACACATACTATATTACAATATATACAAAACCTAAGGTGATATCTAGTCTCATATCACAATATTGATACAACATCGACATATTGCCCAACCCTACACTCACGGTCAAATGCCTAACCCCAACCAATAAATCATAAATGGTATTTTGTTGCATTGAATAGCATATTACATTTTTTTATAAGCAGATAAGATATGCCTTAATTGTCTTCTTTAGGATAAATTTGTCTTGGGCAGACAAGAACACACAAATGGGGACACATCACACAAACATGCAAATGTTTAATACAAATATAATTCAATTTATTTATAGTATCAAATCATAACAAGAGTTATTTTGAGACACTTTACATAGAGTAGGTCTAGACCACACTCTATAATTTACAACAACCCGACAATTCAAGTAATTTCCACAAGAGCAAGCATTTAGTGCAACAGTGGCGAGGGAAAAACTCCCTTTTAGGTAAAAACATTGAGTGGTGAGTACAACTTCCTTTTTAGGGAGAAAACTGGGACAGGCCCGGGCTCTTAGGGGGCTCTGGTGCCGGTCGGGGGTATGATGAACATTAATTATAGTCACAATAAAGATAATGGAACTATGACTAGAAATAGTAGTTGTTGTAGAAGTTCATGGCATAGCAGGGCTCTGCAGGGCGTTACTGGGTGTAGCAGGGTGCCTAGCCAGACCACGGCAACAGCTGCAGCCATGATTTAGGTGCCACCCTAATCCAGGGAAAACTGTGGGGCGAGAAAACATAAGGACTCCGGGGAACAACCTCCCCAGAGCATTTGCACACAGATAAAAATAGAGAGGAGAGAAGGGCTCATTGTGTCAAGGGACGTCCCCCAGCAGTCTAAAACTATTACAGCATAACTAAGAGCCACAGAGATAGGGAGGGGGCGCGCCGTGACTGTGGCTACACACCCTCCCCTAAGAGCGCCTCAAGATAAGATGGTGCATGGCCATTTAGAGCTTTGTAGGTCAGGAGAAGGATTTAAATTCAATCCTGGATTTTACAGGAAGCCAATGCAGAGAAGCTAATACAGAAGAAATATGAGCTCTTTTCTTAATTCTTGTCAGAACACGCGGTGCAGGATTCTGGATCAGCTGGAGAGTCTTAAGGTACTTATCTAAGCAAGCATAAGGTGAAAAGAATAGGTCTAAGCACTGAGCCTTGTGGAACGCCATAGCTAACTTAAGCGTGCCTGGAGGATTCATTGTTAACAAATTGAGATTGATCAGATCAATATGACTTAAACCAGCTTAGTCCATTTCCTTTGATGCCATCTAAATGTTCCAGTCTCTGTAACAGGATAGTCAACAGTGTCTAGGGCTGGGCACCAAACGTTGATACTTTTATGGCACCGAACGAAATACTTCAATCCCTTGAGTATTGAAAAATGATTTATCTGTTGGTGCCAAATTTTGGTTTCAATAGCATCTTATGTGTACTTGTCTGTAAGGTCCTAAAGTCGCCAGCTGCAAATGGGGTTACAGGTTTTCAAAACTTCACACAGACATTGTTTGAAATATATGTGATAATAATGGTGAGGCAAAAGCGGTCGCTGTGCTGTTGACATAACACTTCTTCTGAAACAAGCTGGCACAACAGTGATTTCTATACCGGGAAGGCTATTTCACAAAACCAAGATAAGGAATTAAGCGGGGATTTTTCCACTTATCCTGGCTCAATTTAGCCTTGACTCGGTTTCAAAAAAGCAGAGGCACCTAAGTTACCATGGAGATGTATTCTTTAGACCAGGCTAACAGCCAGGATTTAATAATGCTGGAGCCTTTTCTGTTCCCTCAGCAGTGGGTGTACCTTATTGTTATCATCCTTCATTAAACTACAACAGGTTTATTTGAGATAGTTAGAAAAGGCTTATAAAGCCAAACCCGTTATAAATGAAGTCAGTTACTAAGGGCAATATATAAAGTTTGTATTCTTCATGACTATAATTTGGGAGGATTGTACAATTTTAAGAACAAATCCTGATTGTACAATCCTACCAAATTACAGTCTTAGTTTACTGAAGCAGTAACTATATAGTGTGGAATACTGTACATTTATGAAACAACCTTGTATTTTGCTGGGGGGAAATAACTGATGAATATCACTCTGTTATATTCATGTTAACAGTGAGCATGAAAGTTATCACTTAATTATCTTTACAGTTTCTAGATTTTGGTGTCCAATTTATTCAGCGTCTTTCTTTTCTATGTCCATATACGAGGGTGCAAAGCATATACGTAAAGAAGGAAACTCTGCCTCTGTTTAAAAAAAAAAAA
>NC_045756.1:7092612-7097542 GCF_008692095.1 Etheostoma spectabile
AAAAGTGTGGCAGATGATAGCGGACCGACTGAACGATACATCTACAAATATATATTTAGAAACTACTGCTCCAAACTGAAACCATTCAATGAGTCATTTGCAAACACAAACAATTGTACACTTTGCATTAAAAGCGAGCCGTGGAAGTTAATATGATTTAGGAAATTTATATTAGAGAGAGAGAGGACTGTGCATCAAGAAAATTGATCTTCATGGTATATTACCTGAGTAATATTATCTTCAGCTTACTTTTAAGGTAAAGAGTACAACTGTTAATTTGTGCAAATGATTAGTAGACTAATCCTTGAATGGTATGATTATTGCAGCTTCAGAGCAGTGGTCAGTACATGTACTGTGTAAATATTTAGGTTGCTTACGCATTCAGTTGATTTACGATTGGCTGCTCTGTTTTCTCTCGCTGTTTTTTAAACGACGTGATTCGCGTCGTCATACTTCCACAAGAAGCTGCTCCTCACTCTGTATAAAGTATGAACAATGCGCATTCTCCATTTTTAGCATCAGTAAATCTGTTATTGATATTAAAGTGCCGTCCAAGCTTTCCCCAGAACGCCCTCCAGTTATCTAAGTAGGTTCACATCATTAGCTGGGCACCACCCCAACAACCAGCGGTGGGAAGATGACATGACATGCTGGAAATATCCATTGTTTAAATTTTCAGAAACAAAAGCACTGTAATAAACATTTTACATTCCTTATTTTGTTATACTGTTAAATACCAAAACAATACTATCAAATAGTCCATATCTCATTAGATGGGAGATGCTTTATTTATGCTTCAAATATGAAGAAATGTATATATCATCAGCAAACTTTTATTTTATGATCATTCATTTAAAATAAACCTCTCTGGTGTTATTTGGTTAAGAAAAATCACAACTGAATCCCCCCTTCTGATGGGATCAGGGTAATCCTGTTTTTTTTTTTTTGACCAAATAGATCCCAAACCGAGTTCCAAGTTTATAAAAACCCAAAGGGCAGGCTTGATTACGTGATCTGATCTTGTTCGGAATCCCTCTTTTGCTTTTGAAAAAGCCATTTCCGAGATTGGATCCAATCCGTGATCCTAAATCCAACTGGATTACTTTTGAAAAACGGGGCCCAGACTTCCATGTGTAATGTCCATTTAGTTCTCACCACTGTTTCTCAGCACAGTGAGTTATGTGAAAGAGTCAGAGGTCATGATTGTTCCCTAAGTTTTTGGAGGGTACAGTTTGTTTTGTTTGTTGGTTTTGTCGGAAGAGGCGAATCCTCTCAGTGAAATCTTTTAAGTGCAGGACAGTGCACGTGTCAATATGTCCCTGTATCAGAGATGAATACGCACAATGTAGATGTTGTACCTTGATTGCCTGAAGTCACAGTTTTACTCACGGTGCGTTTCTGTGTTTGCTACAGACGTGCAGCAGAAGTTGGTGGTAAAAGATGTTCCTCCAAAGCAGCAAGAGTGGAGCTCCAGTCTGGACCAGGAGGACCCAGAGCCCCCACACATTAAAGAGGAGCAGGAGGAACTCTGGATCAGTCAGGAGGGAGAGCAATGTCAAGGGCTGGAGGAAGCTGATATCACCATGTTCCCATTCACTCCTGTCAATGTGAAGAGTCAAGATGATGACGTGATACCTCAGTTCTCACAGCGTGTGGATGGACCAGAACCAGCCATGAACTCACTTCTAGATACACATTTCCAATCACATAATGATGACCAGACAGGAGAACCATCTGAACCCAGAGAACCCCAGTCAGGTTTAAACTTTATGACGAATGATAAAGTCCCAGTCTGCGATTTGAGATGTAGTACTGAAGCAAAAAAGAGTGGGAAAAGATTTGGCACCAGTGGACGTCTGAAGAGACACATGAGATCTCCGACAGTAGAGAAACCATTTAGCTGCTCGGTCTGTAAGAAAGCTTTTAAACAGAAGGGACATTTTCAGGAACATGTGAAAACCCACACAGGAGAAAAACCATTTAGTTGCCCATTCTGTAAGAAAGCTTTTACACAGAGTGGAAGTTTAAAGAAACACATAAGAATCCACACAGGAGAGAAACCATTTAGCTGCTCCGTCTGTAAGAAAGCTTTTGCAGTGAGTGGAAATTTAAAGAAACACATGAGAATCCACACAGGAGAGAAACCATTCAGCTGCTCGGTCTGTAAGAAAGCTTTTACAGAGAGCGGGACGTTACATAAACACATGAGAATCCACACAGGAGAGAAACCATTTACCTGCTCAGTCTGTAAGAAAGCTTTTACAGGGAGGGGAAATTTACAGAGCCACATGAGAATCCACACTGGAGAAAAACTTTGGCATGGGAAGTGGAGCTCCAGTCCGTAGAGAACCTCAGTCAGGGTTAAACATTGGGAAAGGTCTAAAAAAGATAATCGTGCATAAGAAGAAATGCATAAAAGAATACATTAATACATTTTGTTTGCCCTATAAACAATGGCGTCCAAGATGGTTGTAAAAAAAAAAAAAAAAAAAAAATACTTGTGATTAAGTTACAAAATATATTTTGTACAAGCTCTGCATTTTCTGAAACTTGTTAAACACTTTTTATACTAAAGTGGCTATACACAACACACGCTACGCCAAGTTTTCAGAACGGTGGTTTCATCTGTTAATATTATAAAGGGAAGAGTGTTACGCCCACAGCACACCTTTTTAAACTCTCCCAATTTTTACATGTCATCGCTCAGATTCGCATCGCATTTGCGATTAGATCCGTCATGCAACCCTAGAGTGCACCCAGGGCTTTCTGGACAAGTTGGATAACATAGAGATAACATGCAGATGTTTTTTTCCCCCATTGACGAGTAAGATTTCTGCTCTGTTACAACTTTCTGCACGTGATAAACATATCCCACATATACGTTGAGATATTGACAATAAAGTTGCAATATTTCAAGAGAAAAATCGACCTGCCCTTTAGCCTGCAGTTTATCATATTCTTGCACACACAAGCATGCCTTTTTGTTCACTTAAAGCACCCATATTCTGCTCAATTTCAAATTGTATTTTGAGGTTGTACCAGAATAAGTTTACATGGTTTCATTTTCAAAAAACACCATATTTTTGTTGTACTGCACATTGCTGCAGATCCTGTTTTCACCCTGTGTGTTTAGGTCTCTGTTTTAGCTCCAGAGTGAGACGTCTCACTTCTATACTATCTTTGATCCCATCAGCTAGATAACTCTTTCTCCAGCTTTGGTCAGTCCAAGGCAGGATTAGCTGGAAGACTTCAGGGGCCACTTGTGGAATACCTGCAGAACAGGGACAGGAAGTAGAACAGGGACAGGAAGTAGTTCTTTTGAAGATTATGGTGACCTAGTGGCAGTTGGAGCAGTGTTTTGCCATTGAGAACGCGCTAGCATGCTACGGTTAGCCACCTCGTCTCTAGTGACGTGGAAAGCCGTGGAGATGTTGAACAGCTCACCCGGAGACGGAAGACAGAGGACATTCAGAAACCGGATCTCACTCAGAAGAAGAGTTTGTATGCGTGTGGAAGCACCAGAGACACAAAATAACCCCCAAAATCCCAGAAAAAAGATTTTTTTCTTTTTTCATGATATGGGCAGTTTAAATTGCTCAATTGGACAAGCGAGCTAACCTGAAACGACTTAAGGACAAAACAAGTTGGCACCAAGCTAACTACCAGGACCGAAGCCTCCAGCTTCATTCGTCCTGCAGGATTAGGACACAGCACACAAGGACTGCATCACTGGACATAAGAATCTCAGTTCTCCCAGCCTGGCTAATGTTGATACGGCGAGCTAACACGGATTTCCTCCTGTCATAATGTGCACATATGTGCAGTAGCTAAGCAACGCTGTTAACTATTTAAACCTCTGTTAATGTACATGTATTGACTCAATGTCATTGTTATTGGATAGCCACTCTGTTAGTTTAGGCTTCACACGGTCTAACATGTAACTAATATTCTATATATTATAAATTTCCCAACCTGAGCCCTCAACTGTGACACAGATTGACTATAAACACACACACACACACACACACACCCTTTTAACTGATATCTTTTAGTAGTGTTAAATAGTGTGTGTTGTACAAAATGTATTTTTTTCCAACCTTTTCTATGCCAAGAACTCTATCTTTCAACTTTTGCTAGTTATGGATTTGGGAATTTTTGGTTGTAGTTATTAATTTCATTTGTAATAGGTTGATCATTAATAATTAATCACAAGGCTTTGGTCACGCAATCTTTTCTTCCTTATTCTTTTTTAGTGATGCCCCACAAGAGGTGACTTAGTGAACATTAAATCAAATAATCTACTTATGGTAATTCTAATTATTTTTATATTTATTACTTTTTAAGCCATTTTTATCCTTTGACCCCAACATAGTTGGTTCATGCGGCTAACGTGTGCATGTTAGAGGTGTGACCCATGCTTTTCTCATGCAGCAAAGACAGCCAATGAGACGCGCTCAACATGTTACCACACCAACGATGGACCAATGACAATGGGTTTAACCCTTGTGTTGTCTTCCTGTCAAAATGAAATGAAAATCAACACTTTTGTTGAGGCTTTTTTATCGATTTCAAAAAAAAACCTCACGTTTTTGTCCCTTTTTCTACACTTTTGACACTTTTTGTGATGTAAGTCACGTTTTCAACACTATGTAACACTAACTTATTAATTAGTGTTACAGTTACTTTTGGAATTTATGGTCAATAAACCTCATTTATAGGAAATTATACCTAATGTTTGAGTTAGAAAAGCAGAAATTACTTAGACTAAAATGTGTCTTATTGTCTTTGTCATAACATTTTTGTCATGTTTCATTAAACCTCTTTCTAAATTCTCCATTTGAACTCTAGCCTCTCTCCTTCCTCATCAAATCAAAGAACACAATACAGTCACAAACTCCACCAGCGGTGAGCAGTAGCTGGATACCCCCCC
>NC_045756.1:7097552-7107152 GCF_008692095.1 Etheostoma spectabile
CCCCCATTTCTACACCAGTCCGTGTCCGTGTTACCACACCCTACCTCTAAGAGTCTTACCCACCAGAGCTGCATCTGTTCAGAAGGCTAGCAGACCTGGACGTTAGATAGCGGAGTCCGGTACGCTGTTGTTCAGCCATGTTTCCATAGAAACAAAAACACAGACGTCTTTGAACTGGCGTTGGGAGTTTCGCTGAAGTTGGATGTAGTCTACTTTGTTGTCTAATGTAAGGTGACCAGATTTCTCTGACAAAATCCGGGGACATTTTCAGCTCAGAAGCGTAAATACCTCCAAATCACGTCATGTTTTTATTTTTGTAAAACTGAAAACAGGGACACTAGACCTAGAGCTGTTCTCATTTGGGGCTGAGCCCCCCCCCCCCCTAAAGGTCTGATCCTAGAATCACTCCTGCCGCTTCTTTTTACCTGTACTCCACTACACCTCAGAGGGGAACGTTGTAATGTTTACTGGACTACATTGATCTGACAGCTCTTGCTTTATTGCTTCAGGCTTGTTTCTGCGACAAAAAAAACTATTGAGGACATATTTTCCTTTGACGTTGATGCAGCATTAAACGAGATCGCTGCAGTAGGCAGCAGAGAAACAAGCTACAATGGAAGTTAATTGGATGATTGTCCAGCTTGTATTTACGTTCATAAAAGTGCTCATTTTGCTACTGACAGACAAGTATCCTTTTTTAAAACATAAAAGTCAACGAAATTGTGTTAGCTAAACCCACCAGACTCCATGCAAATAATCAGTCATTTTACCATTGTAAAATACGGCTTTCTAAAACAACTGAGCACTGATCAGTGCTGGCTCTGGCTGTCTTGCTTCTTTCATTCCAATTTCGGGTCCGTCAGTCCCAGTGAAAACCGTGGACAGATCCAGCCGGGGACAGGTCACCAAAACTGGGGACTGTCACCAAAACTGGGGACTGTCCCCGGAAACCGGGGACGTCTGGTCACCCTAGTCAAATGATTACCCACTTGCAAGCAGGATGGATTGGACAGGTGGCTGTCTAGCGTTAGCTTTCCACCTAGCTTTACCCGGCTAGCGGTTCAGCACCACCGCTGGCTGAGGTCCTGGTCGCCGTAGCAGGCGAAGCTCGGTCGTGTGTGCATCTGTAATGAAGTTTCCTGCATATTCTCCGATCTGTGCCGATGTATCCAATTGGGACACGTGCGGTCGTTTGAATGCACATAATTGTTGTAAAAGATTTTTTCTTCTGAGCCAGTTCAGTGATCTTCAAGATGGCCGACACTCGTTTTGGTTTGGCAATCTTCAGGTAAAGACGACAGTCCAACACCTTAAAAACATGTGGAAGTAGCTCCTAGTACTGGCTCTAGTCCAAAAAGAAGATCTTTTCCAGACCCACAAAAAGAGATCTCTCGTATCGGGGTACATTCGAAAATACTACCCTGTTTCTACTGATACAGAGCTGAATCTAATCGGTGAAGTATCCCTTTAAGTTTAAGTAAGACGTCAGTCAGCATCACATGCCCCTTAAACCACACCCAACAGTGATGTTACAGTGTCCTGGTGTACACCTGGGCCATGTTCAGGGCCAAGAAAACGTAGCGAACTGTATTTAAAATGAAATGTTCGTTGAACGTTTTTCTGTGTGTGCCCCCTGCATATCAATGCATAAACGTTAAGGTCCCATGACATGGTGCTGTTTGGATGCTTTTATATAGGCCTTAGTTGTCCCCTAATACTGTATCTGAAGTCTCTTTTATATAGACCTTAGTGGTCCCCTAATACTGTATCTGAAGTCTCTTTTATATAGACCTTAGTGGTCCCTAATACTGTATCTGAAGTCTCTTTTATATAGACCTTAGTGGTCCCCTAATACTGTATCTGAAGTCTCTTTTATATAGACCTTAGTGGTCCCCTAATACTGTATCTGAAGTCTTTTATATAGACCTTAGTGGTCCCCTAACACTGTATCTGAAGTCTCTTTCCCTAAATTCAGCCTTCGTGCAGAATTTCAGCCACTAGAGCCAGTCCCACAATGAGTTTTCCTTAGTATGTGCCATTTCTGAGTCTGAAGGACTTTCTGAGAAGGAGGTGAAGGCTGGGGGTGTGGCCTTGACCAACTGCCACTTTGCTCGTTTGAAAGCCATGATGTCTCTCTCTCATGGGTGGGCCAAATTCTCTGGGCGGGCAAAGCAGAGAAAGGGGAGGTAACCTTGCCCCTTATGACATCATAAGGGGCAATATTCCAGATCGGCCCATCTGAGCTTTTTCTTTTCTTAAGGGCAGAGCAGAATACCCAGGGCTCGGTTTTCAACTATCGCCATTTCTAGCCACTGTGGGATCATAGGCAGGCTGGGGGGATGTTATAAAAACATAAAGTGACATTTTTCATGCGATGGGACCTTTAAAGGTGCCCCATGGAGTCTTCTTGTTAACAAATAAATGGTTCCTTTTGCATTCAGTCTTTCTAACATAAATGGTTGAACAGATTCAACAAATGTGTTACATCAATTTCACTAACTTAATAAATTCTTGTAAGTAAAATAACTTGCAGGAGGTAATGTAGCTTAGTGGTTAAAGCGCCTGTCTCGTAAATAGGAGATCCTGGTTCAAATCCCAGCAATGCCTGATTGTCTCTGGATTCTCTTACAAAACCATAACATGAGCCATGTTGAAAGTTATGTATTATTATAAATCTCATTTTGTTTGTAATAGATCATTGCATTTTTAAAGTGTTGTCTGTGTGGAACAAAGTATTAGAGGAAAAGTATGTCAAGGATAGTTGTTGGTTTGGAGACATTACAGACACTGATAAGATACTAAATTGTGTTGCACAACTAACTATGCAGTGAGGGAGAGATAAGCTAAATATTCTTAAAAAGACACTTTCAGATCTGTAATGCTTTTATAACAGGGCAACTGCGTTATTTGATTGCCTTTGCTAATTGCCATCCAACGTAGAAGTCTCTCCAGTTCATTTCTCATAGCCATGAGCAGGTTCTTACTTCAAGAGAAACATAGAAAAAGTTACTTTTACCTTTTGGAAATCGATCAATTTTTTAAGGAAACGTGGCACATAATCCCAGATTTTTGCAATAATCACAAAAAAGCTCTTTTCTGGAAGGACTGATTATCCCTCCTGATGTCCTCGGGTCAAATTTGACCTGTTTACAAAAACTTTCCACTATATCAGAACTATGACAAAAGAATGTTGAAAAAAGTCACAAATGTTGAAAAAAACTACTAAAACATTCTTTTTTTTAACCGCTAAAATAAAATTGAAATAAGTGACAAAAAAACATTGGAAAAAGCGACAAAAAAATAGTTAAAATTTTGTACAAAAACAAAAGTGACAGAAAACTTAGGAAACATTGGAAAAAGCGACAAAAAAAAGTTACAATTTTGTACTAATACGTATTTAAAAAAACGTCAAAAAAGTGACAAAAAAATTATGAAACATTGGAAAAAGTGACAAAAAAATTGTTAAAACTTTGTACTAAAACATAATTTAAAAAACATTAAAAAATGACAAAACATTAGAAAACATTGGAAAAATAAACAAAAAATTGTTAAAATTTTGTACTAAAACATAATTAAGACGTCAAAAAGTGACCAAAAAAATAGGAAACATTGGAAAATGCGACAATTTTTTATGTAACATTTTGTACTAAAACACAATTAAAAAATTGTTTAAAAAACTGACCAAAAAAAGGAATAAAACTGACAAAAAACATTGAGAAAAGTGTAGAAAAAGAACATCCCTGACTCATTTTCCCCAGGAAATTGACAAAATGTTGAAAATTCAATCCGGAAAAACACAAAGTTGCAGGTCGACAGGAAGACAACACAAGGCTCAGTTGGCCTTTATGTCAGAGATACAACCTGTTCTGTAGATATTTATAATTTTTGCTTAATTAAAAAATACAGAAGAGAGACGGCATCCACAATTAGAAAAATTACCAAAATCCATGGTGCTGACCGTGGTGCTGAAGTAAGGCTGAAACATTTTATTAGTTATACCTAATACGGTTTATTATTCTCTGTAGGAGACGCTTGTTCTGCTGCTGTTTATTTGTTACAGGCGCAGAAGGTCAGCGGTTCGATCCCCGGCTGATGCAAAGATGGAGGACAGCTTCAAGGTTTGTCAAATTTTAAACTGAGACATAACAGGAGAACAGTGTGAGGTTTAATAAATGATGTAGAATAATAAAGGTATAAGTGTATAAGGACTGAGAAGAATATGATGGAAGTATATGTTGGCCATGCTCATGATGCCATTTATTACACAGATTTCTGTGCAAAATTTAAGATTTTTGACCTCTTGACAATTGATGAGAAATGGTTAGAAAATTAAAAAATTGAATTCCCATGTTAACAAGGGATTCCTTCCAAGTGAACACAAATCGAGGTATGTGCACTGGCTGAATTTACACAACTCTATATATATAAAGGGGGGTATTTCAGACTGGCCGTGCTGCGATGATATGCTGATGATGATGTGTTCACGCAGATCACTTTGGTCTTGTCAATGGAACATTTGGCCAACTTTTAAAAAGGAAACTTCCCATCCAGACTCTTATCGGCGTCCAGTTTGTCTCGCGCTCGCCATCCACTCAAAATGTAACGTTACTGCTCTGTACACGCGAGCCCAAACGCCATGTGTGCCTGTTGTTGTGTTTCCGGTCTAGCTAGATCCGGTTGGTGTTGTAGTTTTTCCAACGTTACTAGTTGTTGCAACAGCATGTGAAAAACTACGTTTGCAAAGCCAAAAAGAATGTTAATCTCACGATTAAAAAAAATGGACGCCATTAATAACGCGTTTTCATGAAGTCATAGGTGTAGACTTTGTAAGCGATGTAGGGAATATTCCACACCAATATTAAGAAGAGGTAGATTTGTCCCCCCTAAAAACATAAAGATGTGATTTATTGTTGTTCAAACTGTGGAGCTTCTGGCTTTAAATAGGTATCTTCATTTAATAGATTTGTTGGTGCGATGTAGAGGATTCCTAAGAAAACGAAACACTTGTTTGATATTTTTTAATATGCATGAATTTTTTAACAATACAGGAGAATAATAATGTCCTTTACATAATGGCAAAACACATGGCACCATAAATTGATGCAAAAAGGCACAAATTGTTGCATAAAAATTCACCAAAAGGCAGGAAATTAAGTGTTTGATGCTCAAACTTTTGGGAGGGACACCCCTCGGTTACAATGTCCCCCCCCAAATGTTGAAACAAAACCTACACCTGTGCCAAATTAATTTGAGTATATTACCTAAAAAAAATTAATTTACTTCTAAATCATTTGATAATGTTAATATTTTTCCCTATTCATTTCCGTGTAGATGCGCACATCAATGTTTTTTTCCGCGCTTAAGACAGTCTGAAAGAAATAACCTAATAAATACCTAATAAACCTCATTTATAGGATGTTATACCTAATGTTTGAGTTAGAAAAGCAGAAATAAGGAATTATTTAGACTAAAATTAAAGGAATGGATGTTGATGGATAATCACAGACTGGAATATGTCAACTTTTACTCAATACTATTTCAAAAACACTTATAAGACGCCCCAAAATGAATGAAAGTAGAGATTTGTACTTGCCAAAGAGCGTTGTTTGGAATCAATCATGTTATTTTTGGGAATTAGAAAGAACATTGATATAGGAAAACGGGGCAATCTGACCCGAGGACAACATGAGGGTTAATCAAATAAGATACATTCTGTTATTGGCATGTGCTGAGTTATGCTGAAGGATATTCTCTACAGAAAACTAATGGTGTAAATGTGTGAATAACTACGGTTTACTATGCCATGGTCTGAATATTGATACATTCATAATTACTCAAATAACTTGTTAAAAAGTATAATTGGTGTTACTTAATTATAATTTTTGAAGTACCATAAAACAATACATGTATTAATCTAAAAATTACATATTTACCATAACAGATTACAGAGCTTGGAATCTAGCACTCAAAATGCAATTCTAGAAACTTGTGTTGTCTTCCGGTTGACCGTGCATTTGATGTCCTTCTGGGTCAAAATTAACATTTGTATTTCTTCCTTTTTACTATTTTTGACACATTTTCTGATGTTTTTGTCCTTTTTTAATGCACTTTTTCAATGTTTTGTCACTTCTTCCAACATTTAGAATGCTATTTTTCACTAACAACAACTCATTTCCACTAGTTTTACACTTATTTTTGGAATACATGGTCAATACATTTCATTTATAGGAAATTATACCTAGTTTAGAAATGATGAATTACTTTGACTAATATTAGAGGAACCTGTGTTGATGGATAACCACAGACATGTATCTCAAAGTTTAGTCAGGTTTTAAATCCATTCATATCATTTTTTCAAATGATATGAAATTGAATACCCAAAATGCAATGAAAGTAGTAAACTAATAAGTATTTGTAATTATACTTGACATTTTGTGTAATTTGGTTAAAAAGAAACCCATATTTCTCTAGTTTTGAGAACGGGTAAAAGTTTACCCGAAGACAACACAAAGGTTGACTATTAATTTACAATTTTTTAGTGATGGTTATTATAAAAAGTGTTACCTAGACCCACAGCGTATTGCATATCACATCATTTTGAAAGACTTAAACCTGATAAAGGTTCCCTGCTCTCCACTTCAGACAGCTTCATGGTTTCTCTCCTGTGTGGATTCTCATGTGTTTGTGTAAAACTCCACTTACTGCAAAGGCTTTCTTACAGAGAGTGCAGCTATATGGCCTCTCTCCTGTGTGGGTTCTCATGTGTGTCTTTAAATGTCCACTAACTCTAAAAGCTTTCTTACAGACTGAGCAGCTAAATGGTTTCTCACCTGTGTGGATTCTCATGTGTCTGTCTAAATGTCCACTCACAGTAAAAGCTTTCTCACAGACTGAGCAGCTAAATGGTTTCTTTCCCGTGTGGATTCTCATGTGTGCTTGTAAATTTGCACTTTGTACAAAGGTTTTCATGCAGACTGAGCAGCTATAGGATTTCTCACCTGTGTGGATTCGCATGTGTTTCTGTAAACTTCCACTCACTGTAAATGTTTTCTCACAGACAGAGCAGCTGAATGGTTTCTCTCCTGTGTGAATTCTCATGTGTGCCTTTAAATGTCCACTCTCTGTAAAGGACTTCTCACAGAATGAGCAGCTAAACGGTTTCTCACCTGTGTGGATTCTCATGTGTCTATGTAAATGTCCATTCACTGTAAAGGCTTTCTTACAGACTGGGCAGCTAAATGGTTTCTCTCCTGTGTGCCCTCTCATGTGTTTTTGTAAATGTCCACGTTGGATAAAAGCTTTCTTACAGACTGAGCAGCTAAATGGTTTCTCTCCCGTGTGGATTCTCATGTGTTTCTGTAAACTTCCACTCACTGTAAAGGCTTTCATACAGACCGAGCAGCTAAAAGGTTTCTCTCCTGTGTGGGTTCTCATGTGTGTTTGTAAATATCCATTCTCTGTAAACGCTTTCTCACATATTGAGCAACTGAATGGTTTCTCTCCTCTGTGGATTTTCATGTGTTTTTGTAAACTTCCATTCACGGTAAAAGCTTTCTTACAGACTAAGCAGCTGAATGGCTTTTCTCCAGTTTGAGATGTCTTCAGATGTCCACTACTTTTCAGGCCCTCTTTCTCACCAGTATTAGATCTCAAATCACTAACCGGAACATTATCATTCAGAGAGTTTAAACCTGAAAGAGGATCTCCGGTTTCCTTCCAATCATTACTGTCATCAGTCTCAGGTTCAGATGAGTCTCTAGTCTCGTAGGTATCTGGTTGTAAATGCGTATCTGGATCTGAGTTCATGGCTGGTTCTGATCCTCCACAGTCCTCTTCATCAGCTTCTGTTTTCATCTGTTCAGTTTGATGAAGCTGTGAGAATTGAGGGTTCTCTTCATCATCTTCATTCTTCACATGGAAAAGAGAAAATGGGAACTTGGTGATATCAGCCTCCTCCAGCCGTTGAAGCCGCTCTTCATCCTGACTGGCCTGAAGTTCCTCCTGTTCCTCTTTAATGTGTGGGGGCTCCTGGTCCAGACTGGAACTCCACTCCTGCTGATGTTCTTCACCAACAATCACTTTCTGGATATCTGAAGGTAAAACTGAACCACAAACAAACAGCCATTAATGTTAAATTAACAATACTTTGATGGTAGATAAATTCATTACAATGATGACATAGGTTCACATCATCTGCTTCACCTCTGGGCCCCATAGTGCATCATTCGATTCTGAGCACAACTTGCCTGGCTGCTGACGTTTTAGACTAGAGATAGAGCACTTTGTAAAAACTTATGCCTCCACTCTGCTCTTCAACTGGCTGTATAAGTTGTTTCAGTCTGTCTGAGAAAACCGACCTGGAAGGTAGGAAAACTCTGCTGCACCAGATCAGAGAGGATGAGGTCATGCTGATACTTCTGCCTTGAATGATACTATTCCAGGATCTGACACTACTCTTGTCCCAGCTTGCCCTTTGCACATTCTAATTTTTATTTAAACTCTTCTTAAATTTTTCTTCCTTCCTTTAGAAATTATGGATTTGGCCATAGTAACAAGATAATATATTCTATTCGGTGCTGAATACCTCCACAAAATGACTGCCTCTTGTCTATATCAGCCAGATCCTTTCATTGGTCGATATCACAAAATTGCCTTTCATATCTTATAGATTTGATAATATATATCGACATATCGAGTAACCCAACAACAGCAACATTAATTTAGTAGACTGAGGGTTTTTGGTGTCAATCAGAATGTTTGCCCCTCTTCCTCCATGCTGTAAATCAGAGCATCCTGTGATAGATACTCATAAATATGTGTGTGCCTGCTTTGCACTTCCACTGTTGTTTTGCACTGAAAGGACTGCATTACATTACGTTGTACTACCATCAACAATGACAATAATGACTATTCTTTCCCATAAGCAGCTCTGTGCTGATTGAGAAGAAAGCCTGGTCAGGACAAAGATCCATAGAGGACATTAACTAGATTGACTTTTTTTCAAAAATAAAAGGATCTACATACGATTAGACTTGTGCAATGTTTGTGATACACATGTAGGCCAAGTAAAACGATATGCAGATTTCTATTTTTTTTACAATAAGCAAGTTGATTCAGTGGACTTGTGCTTTTAACCCTTGTGTTGTCCTCGGGTCAAATTGACCCATTTCAAAGTGTTTGATATCAGAAATATGGATTTCTTTCAACCAAATAGCCCAAAAATAACATGTATGATTCCAGACATTAATTGAATTGTTGGATGTTTTATTTAATGTTATAGCATTTTTTTTTTTAAATGGTTTTAAAACAGTATCCGGATTAAACATTTTGACATCTACCCATCTGTGATCCACTCAACATCTTTTGACCTTAACTATTAGTCCAAATGATTCAGAATTTCTGCCTTTTTAACTAAAAACTTATGTATAATTTGATATAAATGAGGTTTGCTGACCATGAATTCCCAGAATAGGTGTAAAACCTATTACTAAACCAGCTCAAGTTTTTTTGTTTTTTAAAGTGCCAAAAGCTGGAAAAAATGAGAAATAAATCAGAAAAAGTGACAAAAACATTGGGAAAAAAATATTCATTTTCAATTTT
>NC_045756.1:7107162-7107603 GCF_008692095.1 Etheostoma spectabile
GACAAGTTCATGGTTAACGGGAAGAAAACACAGGGTTAAACTCTAGCACATAGTTTTCTAATTGCTGTTATTTACCATTTATAGATCATGAAATGAAGAGTAAACACCACACATTACTGCTGGATTTATGAGGAAACTCATCTGTTTGTGTAAACAGAAACAGTATTTTTCCAAATTGACATTATTTCCGTGAGAAAATTGCCTTATTGTTTATACATACCGCTTTGTTGAAATGTAGTTTTTTTGGAAAAAAATTAGACATTTTGATAACATTAAATAAATGTAAAAGTGTGACAAGTGGGACTGCTATCACTTCACAGCTTTTATTATTAACTTATACTAGAGCAGCAAGTTTTCCAAAGGTTATGAAATATTTAGCATTTTTGACAACCAATAAATAAATACACAATATACTTAACCCTTGTATCGTATTCGGGTCAA
>NC_045756.1:7107613-7107746 GCF_008692095.1 Etheostoma spectabile
TTCAAATTTTTAGAAGAAAAATAGTTACATTTTTTCTACCTGATAATCAATGGCCTTATATTATTTCCTGTGATAAACATGTATTCCTGTCTCAATTCAGAAAATTATTCTGGATATGACACTTATGTTTTTT
>NC_045756.1:7107756-7118322 GCF_008692095.1 Etheostoma spectabile
GTGGATTTTTAACATGAATTATAACCTTATGACAAAAAATGAATCACATTTCCATTTTTAATTGTGTGCTAGACATATATGTTATCTCAGCTGTTGGAAATTGAGTTAAAGACAATATTTGTTAGATTATGAAGTAAAATTTTATTTCAGAATGGTTTTTTAAAACCCCAAATAAGTCACGGGTCAGTCTGACCCGAGTGATACGAGAGGGGCCCGACAGTGAAGACCCTAACCCTAACACAAGGGTTAAAAAAAATAAAAATAAACCAAAAGTGACAAATACACAAAAACGTTAACAATTTGCACTTTATAGCTCACAGTCCAACGGTTGATAAGTAAAACAATAAGTAAATAATTTTACAGGTTTAGCATTGATCTGTGGTGGTGGGTGACGCAGGATGTGACGGGGGTGTGATGGATGGGTTCAGTAATAAACTAGTCCAACAAAGGTTTATTAAAAACAGTATTTATTGAAAACAATGACTTATACATGAAAAGATCATTTAAGAAGAACTACATAACTATTTAACCAGGTAAGTCGATTGAGAACAAATTCTCATTTGCAACAAAGACCTGGAAGGGTACAGTACAGTCCAACCCCAGTCTGTCTGCTGGCCACTGGAGCGGTAAGGGTTAGGGGCCTTGCTCAAGGGCACCTCCGTCATGGTAATGTTCACTACCCAGATCTTTATCCACTCAGATTTTACACTCAGACAACCTCCCGGTCACAAGCTTGCATCTTTAACCTTTAGGCCACCACTGCCTGTGACTAGAGGATATACAGACAGGTGAAGTGTACCTTATGATGTGCTTTGTCAATTAAATTGGTCTTTCATAAACGTTATCGTTCAGCAGATAAAATACCAGATGGCCTTGAGCCCAGATTGTATATGCTTTAACTTAACCTTAAAACCGTAGCCTATTATGATCCATACAGAAAGCTACATGTAAAAATCATATAAATCTCAACACTGTGCACACATCTCCTCCTCCTCTCTTGATAACTCATATTACACTAAGGCTATCCAAAGTTAATTTCTGTTCATTTTGTTTGTTAAAGATCATTGTTCATTTTTTGAAAGCGTTGGGATCCTAATAAACACTTTACATGTGTCCTGGTGCACTCAACATCTCACGTGAACAGACACCTGTCATTCAAAAGACTCTGGATGGTCGTATAAAACTTTAACAGCCAACTTGATAGGGCCGGGTCTTATTTGGGCTTGAGTCTATAATTAAAGTTAACCGGTATGGAGAAAAAGGCCCAATCCCAAAGTGAGCCCTGAGGAGTAAAGACTCATTAACTTAATTGATCTCAGGTGCTGTGTGTGTGTGTGTGTGTGCGTGTGCGTGTGCGTGTGCGTGTGCGTGTGCGTGTGCGTGTGGCCACATGGGCTCAGAAAGTTCTGAATGGGATTGGGACAGCACTTCCCGAGATCACGTTACCATGCCAACGTTTAATAACAAATATGTTCCTGACACCTGCCGGTTTGGGTGTTTTCATTTTAAGGTTGTTGCCAAGGCCGTGTGGACAAACTAAAAATACTATCTAATAAATGTCACATTATCAATAAAATATAGTTTTACTGGTACATTTACATTTCCTTTGAAACAAGTAACCAATAGACACCCTGTGCCAGTGTGCACTAGTGCCTAAGTACTGTGTAAACGTACTAAGATAAACACAAAATGAATACACATTCACGACTCAGTTATCATATGCAGCTTAAGATGATTTCCTTTTTGAGCAATTGCTAATTTTAGTCTTTTTTTTAACTGATCTCACTTGTAATCTTTGTTAAATCAAGTGGTAATGTGTTCCAATTTGACATCGCCCTATACATTACAGCTTCTTTATGGCATTAGTTTTAGGTAAAGGTAGTGTGAAGCATCCTTTATAGGCATGTGTGTGTGTTAACTGTGAGTATGAGTGTGTAGTTTCCCTAGAGACACCGATTTTTCTAATATATTGGACCAGGCTATATCAAGGTTTTTTTTCTGCATAGAGAAAGTTGGGGTGCCTCCCAATGATGTTTTAGCCAGCGCCAAAGGAAAATCAAATGTCTGATTTCTTCTACCGTCATCCATAACAGCCTGGCGTACATCTCTTCAACTCGGCTCCTCAATCAGTTCCAAGGACATGTGGGTCTATTTGAGCAATGTACTCATAGTGTAGGGCCCTTTACAACCTAAGGGATCCTTAGGTGCATGTGGGGCGTCCAGGTGATGCACAGATACATGGCACTGGTATTGTCTGGTGCTTTTCTGCAACATTTGTCTTCCAGGTCAGTACAGTTGTTGCAAATGCACCACCACGGCTGTCCTGGACCCGGAGTCTCTAGATTTGGACCTTCTGGTGTCTTTCTCATTGTTCACACATCGAATGGAACCACAGGTAGATGGATATGGACAGCCTCTACAATGTTGTCCCTCTCCTCTGGGGTCACTGCATCTCTTTCAGCCTGTGTATGCACAACAACAAGGAATATGAAGGGTGTTCGGCAGAGGAAAAATAATAACCGATACATTCTCAAATACAAGAATAGACCATATGGACGAATGAATATATTGAGTAGTATTATACTAAGCAATCGGCCAACTACACTAAAAAGTGACTGAATCAAGCTTCAATCTGTTGATCCACTTCAGACAGACCTGCATGCATCTAGTGTAGAAAGCTTGATCAAATAAAAATCACCTACCCTTATCTCAGCCAGGTGATTCTCTTAGATTTCCCTGTCTTTCTTCTTCTTGATCAAACGTGTCTTTCCTTTGTCTTCTTCCTCTGCCATGTTCTCCTCCTCTACCAATCCTGTCTCTATTGCTTCTACTTGAGCCACTTTCACCCCTTTGCCTTAGCCTTCTTGGTCCGGACAAAAGGGCCACTTTCATCATAATCAGGATCATTGCACAGCCCAACTCAAAACTCTGCAAATGTAATTAAAAAAAATGGGGGTGGACGGTTGGTGTCAGTGGCATGAGGTGTCTTAGAGTTTGTCTTGTTTGCAACAAATCGATTCTCGACTCACCCTGTTTGCGATTTCAATTTTACACGACTTTGATTTTTAAAATTAAAAAAATGTATATATGTTAAATGTTTGTTGATAGGACAGCTTTCAGTTCAGTTCTTCCCCCTCAGCCAATGACAAAGCGTCTTTTAGTCACGTGTTTCACTCGTCGAGCGAGCGCCGTAGTTCCATAGCTGGGCCTGAAGTTAACTTTTTTGACCACCTGCCACAGTCATGTTTTACCAGCCATTTTTTGGGCTCATAAAAGGTGAAAAACAGGAACTGCTGTGTCTCTAGGATCCTATCCTGTCCTGTCCTATTCATGGTAGCCTACTTGTGGACATTGCGCCATCATTACGTACTGTAAAGGGGGGGAGGGGGGCATAATTTCCTATCCTGGGCTAGGACACACTCACACGGTTTGATAAAGTTCTTATTGGACTTTAACTTATTATTGCAGCCACTATAATGTAGCTGTCCTCAATTTAGGTCATCCTGTACATCTCATCTGTTTTTTTCCTGCGTCCACCGTGTGTGAGTCAGTCGGGGGGGGGCGACGGAGCAGAAGCCCCGCCCGCTGCAGCTTGCAATAAAACTTATACAGCGGGTGAATTAAGTATTGAACATGTCACCATTTTTCTCAGTAATTATATTTCCAAAAGGTGCCATTGACATGAAATTTTCACCAGATGTTGGTAACAACCCAAGTAATCCATACATGCAAAGACACCAAAACAAATAAGTTCAGAAATGAAGTTATGTGTGATAATGTGAAATAACACAGGGGGAAAGTATTGAACACATGAAGAAAGGGAGGTGCAAAAAAGGCAAGGAAAGCCAGGACAACAGCTAAAAACTATCAGTAATTAAAAAGCAATCCAGCCCCCTATCAGTGCAAATTAATATCAGCTGGTTCTGTCCCAACTGATGGCCCGCAAAAAGGTCTCACTGCCCCAGTTTCTGGCAGATGCAGGACAAATAAAAAATACTCACGCGAAAAAATGAATGCAACACTGCTTTAGAACCCCTAGCAGGGTCAAAACGTTGCCTTTCATAAAAGCAGTATTGCGGACGTTACATTTTAATAAAATAAAAGTTTTCCCACCATAAACTGGTGCATAGAAGTATATCTTTTTTTTAGCATAGAAGTGTATCAGAATGCAGGAAATGAAGTGTTTGACGCTCAATATACAGTGGCTTTAGAAAGTTTACACACCCATGATGAAGTTGATTAAAAAGGAGGAATAAAAAACATCTTTGGGAAATTGATCTTAATGCCTTAATTCAAAACATTTAAGGAAAATCCAACCTTTTAAAAAAGGACTCCAATTTTCTTTGTCAATGAATAACGTATTGTAAATAAATTAATGTTCTTCCTTAAAATACAGAGGGCATAAGTATACACCCCCCTATGTTAAAATACAGGGGGCATAAGTATACACACCCCTATTTTAAAATACAGAGGGCATAAGTACACACCCCCTATGTTAAATTCCAATAGAGCCAGGCAGATGATTATTAGAGGCCAGTTATTTCATGGATCAGGATACTATACATCCTGATAAAGTTCCCTTGGCCTTTGGAATTAAAATACCCCCCCCCCAACACACACATCATCACATACCCTTCACCATACATAGAGATAGGCATGGTGCTCTTTCAGTTAACTTAATAGCTGGTTTGATTTGCATCGAGAGATGATCTTATGGAAAGTTCCCCATGTCTAGCTCTAGGTATGGTAAAAGGTTATGTGAGGATTCGGGGGGGGGGGGCTATTTTAATTCCAAAGTCCAAGGGAACTTTATCCGGATGTATATTATCCTGATCCATTAAATAACTGGCCTTTAAAGCCCATGTTGCAGGTTTAATTTTCCAACGAATTCGCACTTATTGATTGTTGGTAATAAAAAATTCAAACAGTTATCCACTGTATATGATATTGGTTTGCTTTTCTCCCACAATGCATTGCATGACGTCACGCAAGGGAGACGATAGGCCAGCGGCTGTAGAGAGACCATTGAGAGTACGAGAGATAGAAGACAAACAGTGAAAGAAAGAGTGTTAGCCACAGATTATAGATAATCTACATATACATAGATAGCCTATATATATATATATATATTATATATATATATATATATATATTATATAATATATATTATAAGCTAGACATATAGACAGTATGATAGATCTATTTAGAGAGAGAGAGAGAGAGATAGACAGCTAAGCTGCATACCGGTATATGAGCGAGTAGCTAGCTGTAGGTTAGCTAGTCGGTAGGAAGGTCGGTACAATTGTTCCGTGTTAGGCGGCAGATTTTTCAAAGACGGACGTAACCAAGAACTCAAAGATCTGAAAGTGAAACACGGCTTAGACGGGGGATGTTGTTTGGCTTTTCACAAGTTTATAGCTAGCTAACGCTACGCCGCCGGATGTTAGCACAACAGCGTTAGCCTAGCCTGCTAGGTAAATATTACGACTGCCTTTGGTGTTGCCTATGTATGCGTCCATGTTGTCAACATCATACATGTGGCATTAGTGCGCCTTTTGTACCATAATTGTATTGAATGGAATAGTAAGCATCGCTCCTACGAGATGGGTGGGTTTTTGTTACGTTACACACAAAGCTAACTGGCTATAGTTAGCCTGTACGGATGCTAGCGGATAAAGCTAACGTCGCGTAGCTAGCCAGCAACTACGGCAGTAGAGTTTCGGTAAGCTAACCACGACGGCGTTGTCGCCCACAATCAACCTGCAGTGGTGTTTGAAACGGACACACGCATATCGTTTCTTTCCCCGGAGATCCTGGACATTATTTACATTTATGACGTTAAAGATAAATGAAGAGTAGCCTGAGTGTGCGCGGCATGAGCTATCCGACCGTATGCTACTCGCCTACAGCACCCGCTCTCCACCGCAGCTTCGCCGCCACACACACAAACACCGGCCAAAACAGCGACAGTTTTCACCAGGAGGAAGAGGTAAACACTTAGAAATAACACTCGGGGATGCCTTCTATTCCTATATCTAGATAAATGTACCAGTACTTATCCGAACTAACGACATGATCCCTGTCACTAGATTGAGAGAAAACGTTGACGTTCACTCGCTGCTATTCACTGACAGTAAAAAGTAAAGTCATCGTATGCACTGCTGCGTTGCTAAATAAAGGAGATAAATGAAGGAGACTTCCCCACAATCTTGACAATTCCTCATTTGCCCTCTCACGTCTGTCAGGTTCTTAATTATTTTGCTGCTGGCCTTTCCTCCTCTTCCTCATCCCAGTCAGTCTCCGTGGTTCTAGTGCCAGGCTGAGAATTTGCTCCCTCGAGTGACGTCATCGCCGAATTGACTCCATAAACCCGCGAATACTAAAAATGACCAAAACTAACTTTTAAAACTATTTGGAGACATTTTTAAAAATGATATACATATCTTGAGTGCTTTTTGTACCCAATAATCAACAGTGGTGTTTAACTTGCAACATGGGCTTTAAAGATAAAAATGTGCCTGCCTCTATGGGAATTAACATAGGGGTGTGTATACTTATGCCCCCTGTATTTTAAGGAAGAACAATTATTTACAATAAATTATTAATTCACAAAGAATATTGCCATTCTTAAAAGGTTGGATTTTCCTAATTTTTTTTTAAGGTATTTAGATCAGTTCCAAAAAATTTTTTTAGCATGGGTGTGTGAACTTTCTCAAGCCACTGTAACCCTGGGGTAGGTATGGTACAGTATACAATACATTAGACCTGACTAACAAGTTTTGGTGCAGGTTGAGCTACATGTTCAAGCTACGTGTTGGACTGCTCATGCATGATATACATATAATGCGCTGTGGAGACCTGGCATTGTATGGTCTTTGTTGTAGAATAAAGTATCAGCGTGGAAGGGATGCTGCGTCCAGTTGTCTGTGGAGTCTCTGAGCTAATCCGCTAACTCGGGGCTGCAGCTAGCTAACTGCTAACGTTAGCTCTCTCCAGCTACACCCCTCACGTTACACACACTGACTGGAAACCATTCACAGCTAATTCTCGTATTGCTTCTATCACTCACCAAGCTACAGACAGATACACAAAAACGGTAAAGACTCGTAATGAACCCTCTTGGAGATAAGACACGTTAGCTTGAGGAGCTAGCTAGCTCCGGCTGTGGATTGTTTAGCTAACGTTAGCGCAGCATCGTTAGCGGAGCGGTAGAAAGAACACAAACCTTCTCCTCGCAGCTTCGTTTTCGGGTTTAAAGCCTCCTCGGGCGGTTTCCGGTCTCGGTCCATATCTGAACAAAGTAACCGTTCGGGTTTTACGCGAACTAGCCAACTCTCTCCGCTGTCTGCTCCGGTGTTTAGCTCGGTATAATCTAAACGGATGTAGGCTTCCTCTACTGATTTAATGGCGGATCCCAAGGTGCATACCGCCACCCACTGTACCGAAGCGTGTAACACCAGGGCTTAGACTTATTGAAATATTTTTGTTCCATAGATTTAAAGACAATTTATGTATTATAATCCTTGTCACCTAGCATGCATGTATTTGTGGTGGAAGGCCCGGATTTGAACCCAGAACCTCTTCGCTGTGAGGAAGAAGGGCCAAGAACTGAACCACCACGCAACCTTGATTCTACCCCCTCTCTCAATTTAATGTCCCCATTAAATTCAGAAACTTTTTTTTGTTGCTTATTCATCTGGCCTTGTTAACCCTCCTGTTGTCCTCGGGTCAAATTTGACCCCTTTAAAAATGTCCTATATCTGAAATACGATCACTTTCATTCCTCTGATCTTAACTATTAGTCAAAATAATTAATCATTTCAGCTTTTATAACTGAAATATTCGGTATAATTCTATATAAATGAGGGTTATTGACCATGAATTCAAAAAAGTAGTAAAACTAGTGGTAAGGTGGTGTTGGTAAAAACTAAAAAGAAGTCTGAAAAGGGACAAAAATGTCAAATTTTTGTCCGTTTCTAAAAACCATAGACCGTTAATATTAAATAATAATAATCCTACAGTCTATGGCAGGGATCTTCAACAGGGGGTCCGGGACCCTTAGGGGGTCCTCAGAGTATATGAAAGGGGACCTCCAAATTATTGTTAATCTTTTAAAGTTTTTTCAAAAATTAAAAAGTCTTAACATGAATCAAACTAAATATTTGAAAATACAACTCCCCACTGCTGATAGGTTTACTGGCATATAGGCAAGGTAGTCCCTCAGTTACAGTTGATCCTAAGGATTTACCGTTCCCCATGTATGTCAAACACTAAAACATGATTTATAAAAGCATGCCTATATTTATTAGGCTATTTTAATGGCTTAGTTTTCTATGCAAAAAAGGTATGTGTAAAGGCTCTAGGCTAACCTCAATGTTATTGTAAGCCCAGTTTAATGTGCAGCTTCATTTAATACAATGTACAGTATGTAGTAGGGGGTCCCTGCTTCGTCTCTTTTTCAGTTAAGGGGTCCTTGGCTTAAAAAACGTTGAAGACCCCTGGTCTATGGTAAAAACGGGTTTCTTTTATTCTGAAGGGCAGATAAGTGTAGCGGAAGTTGTGTTTGTGTTTCCGGGTCCGAGAAAATGTTGCGACCTCGGTCCCGTTGTTTGCATTTTACTGCGTGATGAGGACGGCGGAGTAAAACGCGAGGAAAGAAACGCCACCAACTACTAGATTTGGTTTTAAAACGTGAAACAAAGCTTCAACAAGTAGGCATGTTTTCTTTATCCGACCGGAAACCCGTTAACTGCGGTTTTTGCACGGAGTCCGCGCGCTAAGCTAACGTTAGCCGCAGCTAGCTCCTGCTCCTGTTTGGCATTTCTTTACGTTTTATGTTCCGTATTTTCCCAAATTACAGGTCGGGAAGAACTTGAGGAGAGGCACTTGGACATGAACTCAGAGGGGAATCTGTCAGCGGGCCAGCGGAGAGGTGGGAGACGTTTAAAATGTGTCATATTCTTCTGTACTCTGTGTGGAAAAGAGCCATTGCTTTATGAACAGGCTCGGGTTACAACAACATGGTTTACGTAAGTAAGGGCTTTACGTAAAACGTCAAAGCAGTTACGCAGCTTAAACAGAATACACACACAGAAAAGGACAAACAGACTTAAGGACTCCTTTGTCCCCTATGCCATCAGACTCTACAAATAGGGGACAGAGGACAGTACTGGAAGGAAGAGGAGTGGTAGCCACTCTTTCACAGTGCAATTAAGTAAGTAGTAATCTATTCACATACATACCTGGACACTCTTAACCCTCATGTTGGGTCAAATTGACCCGTTTTCCTACATCAGTGTTCTTTTTAATTACCCACAATAACATGATTGATTTCAACACAACGCTCTTTCTAGTACAAATCTCTACTTTCATTCATTTTGGGGCGTCTTATTCAATTTTATAGCATTTGAATTAACAAATTGAAGTGGTTTTGAAATAGTATTGAGTAAAAGTCCAGTCTGTGATTGTCCATCAACATCCATTCCTTTCATTTTAGTCAAAATAATTTCTGCTTTTCTAACTCAAACATTAGGTATAATTTCCTATACATGAGGTGTATTGACCACAAATTCCAAAAATATCCATAAAACTAAAGTTAATAAGGTGGTGTTTAAAAAGTTAAAAACATTGATAAAAAGCATCAACAAAAGTGTTGATTTTCAATTTCGACAGGAAGACAACACGAGGGTTAACTGATAATTTATGGTAAAGGACTTTTTATAGTTAAAGGTTTTATTGTTATTTTTATACTGTTTTTCTCTCTATACTCTATTTTTTTTTTTATACCTTTTTTGTAAGCTTCTGAAAACTACCGCTGGAAATTTCAATTCCCTTTTGAGAGTCATCCCAAATGGATTAACCCATTGATCTGCAACTTTGTGTTTTTCTGGGTTGAAATTTCATAATTTTGTAATTTTTCTACACTTTTCTCAATGTTTTTGTCAATTTTATTCCTATTCTTTTAATTCTGTTTTATTCAATTTTTTTTGTGTCTTTTTCTAGTGTTTTTGATGTTTTTATTTGTCACTTTTTCCTATTTTTTTGGGTCAAATTATTTTCTGCATTTTTGTAGTTTTTTTCCCCCAACATTTGTCACTTTTTTCAACGTTCTTCTGTCATAGTCCTGATATAAAAAGTTTTTGTAAACGGGTCCAATTTGACCTGAGGACAAAAGGAGGGTTAATAAAGAAATCCAAGAATGGTAGTTAGTGTAAGACATGGCCAATTCAAAGAAAGGCAGCATTAAACAGAAGTCTTCAGCCTTAAATTGAAATGAACTGAGAGTTGCAGTTTTCTGGGAGTTTGTCATGAAAACTGAACGCTGCTGCTCCCCATTTTAGTTCTGACTATGGGTGGTTCACAATGTAGCAACAGATCTGAAAAAAACATGTGCACGGATTCATAACAGTCCGTGAGCAAAGTAGGAAAGATATTCACAGATTCAAACTTCTGGGCTCAATTACTCTATAGAAATTATATTTAATCACAAATCAATCAATCAATTAATCAACATTTATTTATATAGCACCTTACAGCACCAACAGGTGTCCAAAGTGCTTTACATCA